>NW_008795936.1:350072-363086 GCF_000699145.1 Aptenodytes forsteri
CTGGGAGCAAAAAAAAAAAAAAAAAAAAAGATTAGCCATTTGCATACAGTAATCCTCTGTCTCCTTTTTGCATTTAGCCTTCCTATGCGAGCTAATAATGGCCAAGGTGCTGGATAAATTTTACGTTATTATTGCACTACTTTCTCACTTTGGGGGTTCAACTTTCATAACTGTTAGCATAATGAGGCCTCTAACATCACTGTAGTACAGTTAAAGCTATTTAGAAGCTGCACTAAGGGCTCCGTGGCTCAATCTGGTCTGCGTATCAGAGACAGTGTGGTGACAGGGACATGCAACTAGATCTATCAATTACTGGTTAGGTTTCTGCTCACTTAACGTCATGCTCATTTAGAAATCACTTAAAGCTTCAGGTGGAGCATGGAGGAGCTATATCATCTTACAAGGTAAAGCTAACTTGATTAATTCCTGGCAAACTTCTGCAAACATTTTGCAGAATTCTTGTGTTCATGTCGATCTCTTGCAAGGCTGTCTTATTACATTATCACACATTTTGTCAGAGCAATGGGTGGCTGATTGCATTTAAGAACATCACTTTACTGCATTCATTCACCCAGCTCAAATCATAGTTTTTTAGCTGTCCCAGTGAAAAAGGACAAGATAATTAGGAACTAGAGGCCCAGTTCTTAAAGAGACTTGCAAAAAAGCAAGTATGTTTCTCGAAGGGCACCACCTAATTAAACTCCTATAGAGATCTTGATGTACAGTGTACTGTTTCCTCAGGGACCTTTTTTTAGAAGCAGGTTATTAAACTGAGGCACACTCTCAGTGAGGCAGTAAGAGCTGATTACTGTTTCTTCTCAGAGTTTGCTGCTACCTGGACAGCATTAGACCTGTACTGAGCCTGCTGCCTTCTTCAAGTCTGGTATCAGACAGTCTCATTAAATTAGATGCAGTGTTTGGTTAAGCACAAAAGCCACGTGCAACTTTCCACATCCAGGGCAGTGTTATTTAGGTAAGGAGCAAGTTAGGGTACCTTCTAGAAGCAACTCCATAATCTGGATAGTAGGATCCAGATAGGTGCACTCTCAAGCTGCAGGGGCCCATGGCATGTTAAGGAATGCAGTCAGCTACTGGCCTTGTGGTACGAGGGAATCCTTGCTCTTTAGGACCAAACCACAATACTCACACTAAATCATTTTCAGAGAGCCACACTAAGGTGTGGCAGCTTTACAGAAATGGGGTATCAGTTTGGAAAGGCACCTGTAGTGGATTCAAGTACCAAGAAGCATTACATCTCTGGAAGCATTCAACAGAAGGACAGATTTTTCTCTACAAATACCAGGCTATCCAGCAAATGGAAAGGATGAGTCATACTGACCTCCTACCCAGCATATTAAATATGTTCAGTCAGAGACTGAAAGCTCATTTATTTTATCCATTCAGCCCTCCAGCTGACAAGGTCAGTCAAATGTCACTGTATGCTTGATCAGCCAGAATGAGTTTATCAGAGTGCTAGAGACTAAGTGTATATTTTTTATATAGTGCATACTTTTCTCTTTGGATGCGGTTAGAGTTCTGTTTTCAGAAAATTAGTATGTCCTCCTAACTAGTGGTGGCAATCTGCATGTTGCCAAATTTTAAACAGGCGTGTCTGTCCATTCCCTTGACCAACCCAAATTAATCAGCATCCAACCTAACACTAAGACTGAGAAATAGTCCTTGTCTTATAACCCCTTAGAAGTGCTCAGCAGTACTTCACTGCATCACTAACCACCTTGCCAGATCACAGGAAAGGTTAATTCAGTCTAACAGCCTATTTCGGTGTGGCCAAAAGAAGTTGCCTAGCTAAAAACATAAAAGGAATCACATCATGACTCCCCCAGCCACAAGCAGCTTCAGCTCAGATATGTTTTTCTGTATTTAGTAACTTACCTAAGAAGTCCCAACTTAAAAAAAAATATTGAAGCAGATCTGTAGCTTCACTTATCCTTCTGAGCTCTTTCCATTCCTGCTGTTAGATACCACATGCAGTATTCAAATGCACATGTACTATGGATTTATGCAAAGTAGCATAATGTTCTGTTCAATTCCCTTTTTGTGCTTGGTTGCCACAGAGCTCATGTTTCCATAGAACTAACCAAAAGCTCATTTCAGAATGCTAAATCGTCTGAAGAGAGCTCATTACGCATGAAAATTAAGAGCGGGTAAACACAGGAGGTGACCACACTGAATTGCTTCTGCTGCTTTCCCGTCTCGGCAGCATGGCTGCAACCTTAGTGGTTCAACTGTTCAGCCTCAGTCCTCACTTCCCTGGCCTCAAACAAGTGATTTGGAACAAGCTAAAAAAAAATACGGTGACAAACTTCACTGACATCAGTAAGCTCTTCACTGAAAACACTGAAAATTAACCATGCTAGCTTCCTGGTTTACACGTGCCAGGAAGCTTTAACAAGAAAGAGCATCACACCAGATTTGAAAAACAGAATAATCCTTGCAATGGAATGGGGTTTTGCCAGTGCTGTCCTGCCAGGCTCTTACCAGGAAGCACCAACTAGTCCAAATGGCCAGACACGTTTGTGGCAATGAGGCAGGTCCCAGGTCAAGCTGGGAAGTCAAGATACATGTCAGGGTGGGCCCAATGAGGGTAACCTGCATCAGACATAGCCTAGTGACCACCAGGCAGGTCCACAGTGATAAGACAGGTCCAAGATCAAGCCAGAAAGTCAATCCATACATTAGGGTCAAGATCACCAGGGTCCATGGCCAGGCATGGGCCTTGGCACAGACATGGCTGAGCTGGAGACCAGCGCTCTACCAAGGCAATGAGTGAAGGCCCTGGACTGAGCTTGAATGGGCTCCTGGGTCCATAGCCAGGGGTGTGGGAGAGAAGGCCCTAAGTGAGGGTGCTCAAAGCCATTGCAGACTATTAATACCCTCAGGGCCCTGATAGCTCTACCCTGGGCATTACTAAGACGAAGAGGAGACAGATTGATAAGAATAGTATAGATTCATATTTCATCAGCGAGTTCACTAGTGCCAACATAAACCAATTGCACCTAGTCATTTCTAACAAAAAAATGGGTTTTCTCTGGTTGCTTTGCAGGAAATATGCTACTGGGCTGTAGCAGTACAGCTGCCAGTGCTAAGCAGATGAAATGTAACGCCTGGTTAAAACCAACGAGAACCTTCACTAAGTTTAGGCCGTGTTTAGAGAAAGCTTTTGCTGGCAAAGTTTCAGTAGTCTCCAAATCCATTGTTTTCAGGCTTAAAATTGTGTCCTCACAACTGACTTGCTTGCAAGAAAATCTCCCCCCCCCGAAAAAGCACCTAAGGATGTGGAACTCTTAAATAGCTTCTCCAGTTATTTTTTATCCTTTTTTATCTTTGCAAGGATATTGTACACTAGATACCTGCAAGTAGTTTACATGAGACAAGAGAAACTGTTTGTCCCAGAGCAAAAGCTGATGTAAAGTATTGGGATGTTTTCTTTCTTTCACCTGGAAGAGTTGAAGTCTAAAGTCTAATTCACGGAGATAACTACTTGCTTGCAAGAGTTCATCATTAGCTTGTCTAGAACTGATCCAGTCAACTTTTAACACATTTTTACCATTTATTAATGCTGAAGTGAGTATCACCATCAGGAATCTTCAGAAGGCAGCCTGCTGACTAGACACCCCAATGAAGCTTATGCTGGGACTGATCATATCAACTGGCACTATGAACTCCAGTGTCTTCTTACTTCAAACAGCAGGTTCCTTTTGATGGAAAGAGGCTGGCAAGACACAAAAGGTGCTCTTCCATCATATGCATTATGCCAAATTATTACAATTTTTCAGATAATTAATAAAATCTGAGATCTCTGACAAATTCATAGTTTTATTAAAGCTTATTGCATCATGGATAAAAGCAGGACTAAAAGCTGACCATTACTTTAATGCTAGCATTAGTCACAAAACCTCCACAAGATCTCCATTAACCTCAGCTGCCAGATAACCAGTAACCTCTTATTGGAGAATTAACCTCTTCAGGGCCAAAAAGTCCTGCTCAACCATGTGCATACTGAATTATTCCCCACCTTGCACTTCTTCAGCACCTTCTTTTATATTATACTCATTACCAAGCACAATTTGACCATTGCTGGGCTGATTTTCTTTGCAATGATGCCCTGTTTCTATTGCTGTTACACAGGTACTTTGAAGCAGCTGAGAGCAGCTTAGAGCACTTTTACCAGGTTTACAGTTCATTTTCTTCTTTCAGGTTATGCTGATTTACAACACCCATGGGCCATACAATTTGAATGTTGAGCCCTTTATACATATCCAAGCAAGCATTTGATTAACTATTTCCAGACAATCTGCCCCAGGAGACTGAGGTGGAAACAGGATGCAAGCCTGTTGGTATCCCCCACTTGGAAAAGACCCCAAGTTTGTTTCATTCCTTACATTGCCCACACCCTTGCCACATGTTTCAATATAGATCAGATATGATTAATGATATTGAACCTGATTATCTCTGCAACCTATACAGTAGAGCAACAAGTCAGATGCACTTCTATCTGATAGACATCTCAGATTTCTCTCTCATTACATTTTGAAACACTTTACAAGTGGTTTCAGTATTCCATTTTTACACAGAAAAAAACCTGCTTACTGTCACCCAGCTGTCTAGCAAAAGAAGACAACTCACCTTCCAAGGGCAAATGCTAGCCCAGTGCTCTGTGCCAGTGGCCACAACAGGCCAGACTCCTTTCCTGGTGCATTTGTGTGCCAGGTGATACATAACGTGTGCATTGCAGTTGAAGGTTCATAACCATTGGAATGCTGCAAGTTCATGTGTGTGCCATGTTTTGTCCTTACAGGCCCAGAACTGACCCATCTATTACATAGCTTTCACGTCTGTTTTGCTCTGAACGCTTCCCACAAACATCTAAACACTGAACCAGAATTTTGGATCAAGTTTCAAATGTCTCTCCAGAGCAGGTACAGGGTCTCAACCAGAAGGTGGTCATACACAGCTCCTGGACTCTCCTGCAGGAACAGCGTTACTGACTGCCTTTTATCAGTCCTGTTACAAAGACAGCCTTAGACAAATGTGATCAATTCCTGTATTCTGTGTAACTAACTGACCCATTTCCCACTAAATACTACACTTCCAAGTTGATTCTGGTTTTGCTTCTAACATCAGAGGAAGTGGTGATTGCCCATACAGCTATGCAATAAAAAATCCCTTTGAAAGGTTTCTATGCAGACTGTTTAGAGGAACCAACAACTCTGTTACATCTTTGTTTTGGTTACTGCAATAGGGGAAACTCCAAGTCACTCTAAGACTGCTCACTCTTGCCACAGTAAATTAATTGGCTGTTACAGAGGGAAGTTTTCTGGGGAGTGACTCTTCACTCCCCTGTATTTCTTTGCAATGCTGTAATGCTGTTTTGGTTATGAAGTTGCTTCACTTTACTCTGCCATTCCTAGCTGTTTCCCCATTTTCACTTAAAGGCACACTTCCTTTTGGTATTGTTTTCACAAGATCTAAGATGCAGAGGTACTGCTTCATGCTTTCTGCTTGAGATTAGGCACCCAAGAAAGAACAGGCTGCCATGAGTATTGTAACATTCGATGGATTCCAGCCATAACCCTAGAGAAAAGACTAGGTCCTTCACTCTGCCAGGAATAGTCGATTTAATCAAAGAATGCAGAACTAGCATGTAAATTTAATCACTACTGAAGCTGTGCTCTTCACTGTTTTTCTAACCATTAGTAGACCTTGATACCTTACAGAGCCTAACCTGGCTCCTAAAGCAGTAACCCAAAAACCAGTGTGAGTATTTGCAGAACAGCGTGCCCCCTAAGCTTTACAAACCCAGAGGCTACTGTTCCTTACCCTAGAAATTTGAACCCTGTCTCCCAAAGGTGGGGTCTCAGGCCATGAAATCAATTGTTTCCATCCACATAAGTTATTCAGATTAGCATCAAACAACCAAGTTTACTGGCAGGACTAGTACATCCTTGGAGTACATTCTTAACTGAAGTCACAACTTTATTTAGACTTGAGAGCCATGAAGCAATGTTTTTGATATATGCAATTTAGCTTGCCATTGATTACCAACATCCTGAAGTCCTTGCTTGAGATTTTACCTCTGTTAATTCCAACAGACCATGACTTGCACCTACAGGACCTATGCTATTCCTAAAAAACAGTAATATTTTTGTCCTCTTGAGCATGATACTTCTAACAAAAGTATTAGCTTCCAATTAAACCTATTTCCCTTAAAGAACAAAGTATAGAGCTGAAATTAGCTTTTGAGACTTCTGCCAAGTATTTCATGTTAGATAACCATTTGCCATCCAGATTTCATGTTCTGCCAGGCAACGGCAATTCCAGGTCTATTTAGCATGCATAGCTCCAGCAGATGTGCACATGTGTTTGTCAGCTGTACAAGGAATGAGCTTTCTATCCCATTTTCCAGTCTAAGAAACAGAACCACTGCTGCAATGGTTTCTCTCAGCTTTGAGAGTACTCTATCCCAGGTTACATATAGCTTAACACTACAGGTCCCCCCAGAATTGCTCAGGGAATATTTAAAGGTCTACTACACCTTTTTCAAATCAAATAGTGAATAGATAAAACCATAAATAAGCATTTACAGTTCTCAAGACAGTGTACGTGAAGTCCTGCTACTGGAGACCACAGCATAATTTTTTCACTTGCTTTATTAAATTTTATGATGGCTGATTTGACTTTGAATCTTTCTGATGCAACGAAGACTTTGCAGCCTTGTCTGGAGCACTGAGGAGTCTGTAGTGGTAGCTTTAAACACTTCCCACACAGGTCATCAAAATTCAGCTGAGGGCCCGAGGATAATGAGGCAGTCATACCTGTGAGAGCTCAGATGATTGAAAAGGAGCAAGTAAGAATCCATGACATACTTTCATCTTACTTTATCCAGCCTACTATTCGGAAAACTAGTGCCAAAACTCCCCTGTTTTTTGACCCTTGAGATCTGGGTCAATAGCAGTCTGTTGCATTCTGTATTGAACTAAGGACAAAGGGCAGAGACATGCCTGCATCCTAGTCCCCTATCTGCAAAATACAGGTCCATCATGTCTGTAGTTTCCTCAGGTCAGTTGAGTTCAAGGAGACCTAAGCCTACATTTTATCTTGCATTTCAAAGTAGTGACACAAGTTGAAACTGTAGACAAGATAAGATCAAGCTAAGCTTTGAGGTGTTTCAGCTTTGTATGCTTTGAAAGCAACCCATTCCACACTGCAGATATGTGGTAGTTTTGCTGCCTTAGGAACACTTTCAGGGACATGACAGTGCCACAGGAACTGTCCTAAAACTAACAACTTAGCTTTCTTTGAAGGGTGTCACAATTCAGTCTTTTGACTTTAAATGAAGTGTTGTGCTTAAAATACCCAAGACCTCTTTTGAAAGCTACTGAACCACACTTGACCTCTCCTTTTAACACACTGTCCAGCTTCAGATGTTGGCCAAGGGGCCAGCCCTTCCCTCTCCAGGTGTCAGGCAAGCTAAAGCAAACTTTGCAAATAACTCAAGGGCAGCAGAAGGGATCTAAGCAGCCTCTACAAAGTAGAGGAAATGTTTTCCAGCAGACAAAATACATCTGAGCCCATACATCTGAGCCCTGACATCAGTCTTCAGCTGATTATTGTGGCAGTTACAGAAACAGCACCTATGAGCGATGTCCGACTTTTGGAAGCTTCCCTTTTCAGTGTAGAGCTGATGGCAGTATTATCAATTGCTAGCAGCTCCTTAAGGCCCCGATCCTGCTTATTTTTCAAACTCTTCCATTCCTCTTCACTTCCAGTTAGTTTGTCTTGCTTTAACATACAATACAACCCAAGCACAAGATATTCCTTCCCCTCCTAAGCACACTAGCAAGGTCATCCATATTCTTTGCCTTCTTACTAGCAGACAGTAAGACAAGTCGATTTTACACAGGGCTTCTCTGCTGAAGGATCCGTTTCTGGTGCCTCTGAGCACTCCGCAGTGGAAGGCTGTGGGGGCAGGGCTGAGACCCTCTCAACAAAAACGCTGTATTAATTTTTTGTAACCTTAGGATTTAAAATCTCATCCTCTGGCTTGCTTCAATGGTTGCACATGAGCTAATGAGCAACAAGTAATGCTGCTGAGGTGCTAGAACTGGACATAAAAGAAATTATGCCATTTGTTTTGAAAAAGGGGATATAAATTATGCAGGGGAGGATTCATTGTAATTTCTAAAGTAGTCACTTCCATCCATGTGAAGAAGCACTCTTTACACAGGATTTCTGGCCTCTGCTGGAAACTATGTTGACTGAGTGATATCAAACATATACCTCAGGTTGTGCACCTTGACTAGGAGCAACTTACCCTCCCCAAACTGCAACATTTCAGAAAACCCTTCCTCACGAGGGCAGGCACCCAGCAGCTCCCAGTTTGAATTCTGTACCAGCTCGTGGTGTTAGCTCCATGCTTCTCAGTAAGCTGGAAGCAAGTGCAGCTGACACGGTTCAGGTCCAGGAAATCTCAAAGGAACCATCACAGGAACTGCAATGCCAGAAGGAGGCATTCCTCTACAATTCACATAATCAGTAGCTAACTTAAACACATGAATATTTTTTCCAGGGGAATTCAAACCTCTTGCTTTTTCTAAAGCAGTAGAATCAATAGTTTTTACAGTAGTCTCCTGCTCTCTCTGTTAAAGATGCGTGTACTAAATGGCATATTGAGACAGAGTTCAACTATTAAGGGGGATCAGACACAACATTTTGAGCTGCAGGTTGCATATTCCTAACAGCAAGCACTACAAGGAAACTTGCTTTTTAAGCTGTAAGAGCTAGGGAAGCTTTGAAAGATTAGGACCTGAGGTCCTTTGTGTAGTTTTAACTTACTGACCCAGTAAATTCATGTACATGTTCATGGATGGTGACCTGAGATTTGGACAAGTCCGAAGCATTTCTGGATGAAGCTAACCCTACATAGAAAACAGGACATTTCTTTACTGTGCCCTTTACATGATTTAGATCTAATGAGTATGATTTAGGCACCCTTAGTTCAACCAGAAGTTGCCTCTTTGCTAGATGGTTAGCGCTAATGATTCTCCCTCTCTGTAATAATTGTTAAGCACTCTCCAGGAGCCTCATGGTATTCAAATTATTATTGGGTATCAAATTTCAATTTATCATACTTGTTCCCAAATTATGTTTTGCAAATGATGGAAAGTTACACTGGAATGAAAAATCACACCCAGCGTAGTAAAAACAATCCAAAGCTTCATTTTATTCTGTGATAACAGTTCTGTAATAGGTACACAGGAAGGAGATTTTCCAGTTCAGTATGTACTTAGCAGCAAGCAACTGATGAGCAGGGTCCCATGGCGCCCTTGTGATCCTGAATACAAGTCTCGCCACCATAAGAAGCTTGTTCAAAGCTTAGAATCACAGAGAACATCTTTTTTTATGTTAATGTTATGATACATAGCTGGTGAAGGGCTTTTGAACTGCAATTAATTACTGCAGAGGGAATAGCCTGGCTTTAGCAGCTGGGAACATGTCCAGGACTTCACCATTAAGCCCAGTTTATGAACAGAAACAGAACCAGGTCAGACAAACCTGGTCAAACCATAAGCAAAATGTGACGGTGGGAATGTGCCAGGAGACCTTCCTTGTCTCTAGACAAAGAGCCCATGGGATTTTATTACATCTTTATGAGGAAGCTACAGCTACAGAAAGGGGGCATACAAGGTGATGCATACAAGCTGTGAATACCAGACGTTTTCCAGGGAATTCTTCCTGGGATCTTTCCACAGACTGCACTGCAGTGCAAGCAGGCCATGGGAGCCCCGTCTTTGCCATGACACTCCTTGAGCTGCAAAAATGTGAGTTGTTATCAGTGAGCTGTTAAGCAGCTCAAAGAACTAACACAGACACACAGTAAATACCACCAGCTTCTGTGGTGACCATGTCCTAGATGACAGCCCTTCGGGGACCCCTTTCTGACACAGTGCAGTGTTCAGGAATACTGTCCACTGGGGACAAGGGGCCGACTGTGCTGCTACAGCATGCAAGTCATCCTATGGGGGAATTTCTCACATGGGAAAGCTGAAGGGCTGGAGTTACTATGTCAGGTAAATATCGCTGATTTTGAAGGGCAAGTTCTGAAGAAAGGCAATTTCAAGTTATGCTGATGTCAAATACATACATGAATAAACACCATCAGTAGAACTACTGTCTTTAGTACACGGCCAGACCTGTTTGTAACAAGCAGCAGGGCTGTACTACAGGTGTTGCTGCTGGGAGTCCATAGCCATCCTGAGAGCACAAGAATTAAAGTGGCAATTCTACATACCCACCATGTCTTCCCACAGAATTCAGTGTTGCCTGACAGCACTCTTCTTCTTGGCCAGGCAGCCTGTTGCACAGCTACAGTTGAGTGCCTGCTACTCCCTTCTCAAGCTACAGTCCACTGCAGGCTGTTTTTCTGATGTTAGTATTCACAAGCAGCACTTTCCCTGCCACAGCACACACTAGTGTTGAGGGCAAAAAGAAGAAGATTTCTCATCTGAATTGTAGGGAAGTACCGTGACCAGCCCCGACTACCATCCTCAGCTTTGTTTTCATGCCCTTTTGCATCCCTTTACTGATTAGTAATGGCTCACACTCCTCCCCATGACACCAAAGAAAATGTTTTGCTTTCTTACCAGACAAATGTTGAGATACATAGCTATGTTCTGCAGCTGTATATTTCAAGTTGCTATTTAAACTGTGCAATCTGTGACCTAGGATCCACATTAGGGGATGTTGGGTTAGCCACTTGCACAATGTCATGCTCTTAAAACAAGTCACGTAGGATCCTCACCAGAAAGGTGAGGTTCTGATTTCATTCTTGCCTTCAGACTGAAGGGAGCATTTGTGGCAGCACAAAGTCTGTGAAGACTCTTTTGCTACCTTCCTTTTCTGGAGCGGGACAGGGAAGAACAAGGGCAGATCACTACCTGACACCAGGAATATCCATACTGCTCTTTAGACCTTCAGTAATGGAGCATGCTTAGTGTCTCAGCAACAGGTACATCTCACTGTGACAGTCCTGGGATCATGATCTTCCATGATGGTTAGCTACAGGTCCTCGTAGCATAGCGTCCAGGTCACAGTCTTGCCAGACCTAGTTGTTTTGACTTTACTATATCAATTTCTTATCCTGTTTCTTCATTCCTCATCACTGGATGTTACAGCATTATGCATAGAATATGTTATTCAAAATTAAGGTAATTGTTCTAAAAGATTAGTTTGAACTAATCTAGCGTGACCTCTCCTGTGGTTTTTCTGCATGAAATCAATAGCACGTGCCTGAAAGTTCAAAGGTAACAATTGAGCCTACAATTTTCCATAACTTTTAAAGCCCTGTCAGCATACCACAGCTGAAGTGAGATCTGAGTTTAACATGGAATTATGTGGTGAATCAAATATTGATTTTCTGTCAAGAAAGTGACAACAGCAACAAGCTCAGAGACACTTTCAGTGTAATCATATTTAGCCATGATAAGAGCTCAATAAAGTGCTGAGTATCTCGGAAGTGGCATATGAAGCTGTCACTGATAGACTGAACGGTATAAAATTCAGGATGTTGGCTGAGCCCTGACTCAGGGGTACCAATATCACATAACCTGCAATTGAACAAGTTTTTTACTGCACATGATTCAAGTCTTTGCTGAAATGAAGCTGTCTAAGCTTTGGATAGCATGGGTAGAACTTAGGACTTAAAACCATCTTTCTTTCTTCATCTGAAAAAGCCACTTATTTTCACTGCAATCATTTTAAGTCCCTGCTTTAAAACTAGAACACAGACCATTATCAGCCTGAGCAAAGCTACAGCACAACTCCAGATCTGAACAATGTCTTTGGTTTAATGAAGATAATAGTTCTGCAAATCTGTAAATACTGTAAATGGTTTTACAGTGAAACTTAGATTAACACGGAGCCAAACCTTGAGCAGTTTAAGTGGTGGTTCATTTTAGCATTTCCGAAAATTTCAGGTTAGTGAAAATCCAAGTCCCTGGGGCTAGAATCGAGAGGTGACTCTAGGACAACTTTCCCCATATGGTGAACACATACAGTTATTGCTAGTTCATTGCTCTGCAGCAGAATGCTAGTATGTAGTTCACTTCTGAGTAGAAGGCCCTTAAAGTACGATAATTTGACCTTGCAAGGGATTTGATCTGTGCTCCCACCTTCAGAAATGCAGGTTGCTTTTGCCATCCCACCTTTTTTCAAGCAGATTTGGTACAGAACAGCATTTTCCCAGTTATGACAGGAACACTGAGGAATGAGCTACAGCTTCGACAACTGCTTGTTGTTGCTACTCCATAATTAGTATTGTTTGAACTAGTTGGCATTTCTCCTAGAACAGATTTCACACTCTCTGAATGAGGTTAATTCATTAGTTACATTTGTTTCAAAGACTCTTGAGCAATCTAATCACTCTGTAATAGTAACTGACTGACCCAAATCTTTACCCAGTAAAATAACAGAATTTCATCCCAATTTGTTGCCAGAGGAAGCTTAACCTATTTAAGTTCTTATACTGACATTTCACTGCAGAATATGACAAAGATAATTCCGGAAAACTTGATGTTTCCATATCTGTTTTCCATATGGGTTTGATCTCAGTCTTTATGGCAATGTCAGTATTAGTAGGCACAAAGATGCATCTCTTAACACTCTGTCTCCTGTATTTTTCCAGTCACACCCTGCATATTAAACAAAACACTACTCGTACCAACAGTAATCACATGAACAGCCAGGGTTTAAGATCATGAACAGACACTGAAACAGTCCAAGTTAAGTGAAATGTTGCTTACAACTATCAGCTAGACTTCTCTTGCAACTTCTCTTGGATGGTCTAGGAGTCCTTATGTTCTCAGTCTTCTCAGTTAATCCTCTTTCTGCTAAGTCTGCAAATAAGCCTCTGTGTCTAGCTATCTGTGATATTTGAGTGTATTTATATTAAATCCTGTTTGATTGGGATAGGATGCTTCAACGCTTTCCCTCCCC
>NW_008795936.1:363489-364577 GCF_000699145.1 Aptenodytes forsteri
CCGCTCAATCAACATTTCAGCTACTGGTTTAGTAACTAAAAGCTAGTCCTGCCTAATTTCCATTTCAGCAGTGAGGAAAGCATGCTCCACCACATCCTAACAAAGCATTAGAGGAAGGTAATGGTGAGTGTTTAAATGAAATTCCACGAGAGTTCTCCATTTCCAAGATACATATTTAAACATCAGCTTAATGGATTGTGAACCTCGCCTGCAACTTCTCTGTGGAACTTTTCTACAATCATACTTCCATTAAAGTCAAACTCTGCTGCTTGTTTTTACTGACACATTTGGGCTCAGTTCCAAAAGCAAAATTTAATTGTCCATATGCCTTAAGTCCAAGTTCGTCAATTGCATATCCTCAAAATTCTTTCCTACACTTTCTGTAGGGTTAGGCCATGGTGGACAGACGGAATAGCATGAAGTGGATACACACAATCATCTGATAGGAGCTAGAGCTGTTTGAGATGTTGATTCAATGCTGCTTTCCAGTTACTGAATACCTTCAAGGAATAAGGTACCGAAATCAGAATGAAACCACCCGATTTAGCTTTCTGTAGTCACGGCAATGAGTGGATTTGCCAGATGGGGAGGAGGAGTAGGAGGTCGGCACAGATGGAACTTTGTTATAGACCTAAGCATGGAACTAACTGCATGGGAGCATGGAGCAGTGGGAAGCTTAGAATCATAGAATCATTAAGGTTGGTACCGAAATCAGAATGAAACCACCCGATTTAGCTTTCTGTAGTCACGGCAATGAGTGGATTTGCCAGATGGGGAGGAGGAGTAGGAGGTCGGCACAGATGGAACTTTGTTATAGACCTAAGCATGGAACTAACTGCATGGGAGCATGGAGCAGTGGGAAGCTTAGAATCATAGAATCATTAAGGTTGGAAAAGACCTCTAAGATCATCGAGTCCAACCGTCAACCCAACACCACCATGTCCACTAAACCATGTCCCTAAGTGCCGCATCTACACGTCTTTTAAAAGGGATGGTGACTCAACCACTTCCCTGGGCAGCCTGTTCCAATGTTTAACGTTTAACTCAGTAAAGAAATTTTTCCTTACATCCAATCTAAACCTCCCCTG
>NW_008795936.1:366686-423854 GCF_000699145.1 Aptenodytes forsteri
CTTCCCCAGCTGTTCTTACGGCGTACAGGGACAGCCTGCTCCTGCGCCTTTAAGACTTCCTTCTTGAAGATCGTCCAGCCTTCCTGGACCCCTTTGCCCTTCAGGACTGTCTCCCAAGCTTCACCCTTGGAAAGCTTTTCCCCTCAGAAAGGAAAACCAGTGACAGAAGGCTAACCTACACTGGGGCTGGGACCACTCTGTAGGCTTTACTCAAAGCCCATCAGCCCTTCTATACTTGTGAAAATTGTCTGAGTCTCATGACCTCCCCAGAGTTGGAGACGAGCACCAATTACAGTGGTCATCTTGCCTTTGACAAAAGCAGACCCAGAGAAGCTGTAAAGTGCCCAAGCTAGCCATGTCCCAGACCAAAGAAAAACAAATCTAGATTCGTTAATGCTCACAGCAGTGGCGCCAAAGTCATTCTCTTTGCCAATTCACATTAAAGGATGATGGGGCACTGCCAGACTCTAGAACAGAGTTTAAGAGCAAAGAGATGTATCCAGCATCACTCTCTGCATCACAAGCAGCATTTCAGGCGAATCTCAGCTGCAAGCACAGGAAAATACTACTTATTGCTACAGCCTTACATGAGAAATCTACGTAAGTTGCAACAGTAGCTTATATTTTGCTTTAACTTTACAAAGCTTATACGCAAGCTATTATGTAGCAAAAAATCAGGGTAGCAAAAGCTTCACAGAAGGTCTATGGATCAGAGTATTACAGAAAGGCTTTATATTAACACAGGGTTTTAATGCTCCAATTATTTGTGTATAGTAGTTGCATTCATTTACAGTTGAGACTACTCTGGGAGTTGTTTTCCACATCTTAGCCTGCCATGAATTTTAGAGATGGAAGAATATAAAGCGTATGGCAGCAGTGGAAACAATCAGTCCCACATACAACAGAAGCTATTGCCTAACCTTTAGTCTGCTGCTCGCTTTGGTGTTTTCTGGAAAGATAAGTAATGTGAGGTAATGCTTCTGCTCGAGACCAGGATAGAGGGAGGAAAAGGGGAGAATTACAGCTTTCATTTACTAGCTTTCTACATACCATTAGCTTATTCAGTTTAAGGTAAATGAAAGCAAAAATCCTCTTACATTTCCCAAGTTTTTATCTTTGCTAATACCCTGGGTGGCACTCACAAATGGAAGCAGAGACTATATTCTTCCTGCTTTTTTTTTTTTTGTCCACTCAAGAGTTTCCTACTAGGATTAGAAAATAAAAACAAGAAAGCTAATAAAAATTATACTTATTTTTGTTGAGAAGGAAGAGGGAAGACGACACAGGTATCTATGACCATATTTACCCTCTCCCCCTCAACTGTTCAAATGAGCAGAAGACAACTTTTGCAGTAGAGAGCAACCAGTGCTGAGAAAGCTTTAGCTCCTCAGCTTGAATTAAAGACTTCCCTATCTGAGAATTGGAATGGGAAAATTTGCAGTAAGTGATTATCTGGGGAAAAATAAGCTCCCTTTGGCAACTGAAACAATCAGCTCACTTTTACTGGTTGCAACTTCCCCACCTGCAAGGGGACAGGGGAAATCACCACTGAGACCACCCCACACTGCTGACACCTTGGGCATGTGGTGACAAGCTACCGTGTCGTGTCCTCCCTCCCCTTTACTGTGTCCCCACCATGTTCCCATCTGCAGATAACATCCTCGGAAGTATTTCTGGTAGAATTCACAGGCACTGACCCAGACAGGGAGGTCAGGCTCCAGAGGTCCCTCAGACCCATCCCTGTCCCCTTTACTGGCTGCGGACATAAAGACAGTTCATTTCATATTCATGTGAGGGTGAAGGCTATTTGCTGTTAACTAGGTACGTCTGATCTTCAAGTAACACATTCAGGAGTATCCAAAAACTCAATCTCATATCACAGCTTCCTTTGTCACCGCTATAGTTTGTTTTTTGGTGTGAGCCATCACATCAAGAAGCTTAATGCCCAGCTGTTACTGGGACTATTTGAATATCAGATACTAGTTACTATGTGTATGGCATAAATTGGTAGCAACTGCTTACCTCAGGCATAATAGCTCACATATTATGTGACAGAATTCACTTAGAGGTGACTGATAGAAGCAGCACCACAGCCATTAATCGAAGGATCTCCCTGCAGCCTTCATTCAGCTCTGTCAGGTCACCATGGGTTTACAAGGAAGATGTGCAACAGAGCATCAGTAGATAAGCCAGAGAACAAATGCCTGCTATGACACGATACAATTAAGCACTGTTTTTTATGATACTCCCATTCTTCCTCTTGCTGCTAAGCTTACCAAGCTTTTTTTCTCTTAAGCTGTTTAGGTTAAGAATTCAGTTACAGTAGCAGAACAGCTATTTCCACCCTGGAGATCACATGATATGCATCACTTTTACATTCCCAGATCTTCTTAAATAGAAACGAAACAAAACAAAGCAGTTTGAATTTTTTAATATAGATCAATGAATTTGATAAAGCATTAAGTTTTCAAAAACCTTTACCTCTTCTGTCCTTAAGACCTATCATTACCAAGTAGCCAACACTCGAGACAAAGATTACTCAAAAAGATAAAATATTGTTGAAACACGAAAAAGGTAGTTGCAGGTAACATAAAGTAAACAACCGCACCAAGAAAGAAGCATAGCTGCTTCTCAGCCGTGCCAGGCCAGAGCTGTGTATCCAAATAATGACATTTCATTTAAGTGGGGTTTTTTGGGGAAAAAAAAAATACTGAAATTATTCTATTTATTGCTGTGGTATATGTCAGTAGAATAGGTGGATATGTTTTTCCTGAGACTATTCCTTACCAAGGTGTCCTTATGCCGAACTGATTTCTGTATTAAAGTTTGCTCCATGTTTTACAGCTTTGGAGTTTAAATCCATAAAATATTGATCCTAAAAATGGATTCATCGAGGTGAATGCCTAACTCTGTGTATAGCTGGTTTGCAAATGATATTGCTAATAACAATTGTTTATGCTAATGACAGCAACACTTCATTACACCATCATTTATTTACAGTAAATGAGATATTTATGACTATTCCAGGCTTTTTGACTGAAAATGCTGTTGTTTTCAGCACTGCTGTGTCTTTGGTTGGGGTCGTGACAAAGCTTTCAGGGCAATGCGGTATTTTACACGTTCGATGATGTATGATGAGATGCAGCTATGATTTTGTGAAGACTTGCACGGGTTAGTGCCTTGTGAGCACCGACACAGCTATTGCAACCACTACAGTTGTAAGTAATTTGGATAGAGCACTTTATGCACAAACCTCCTAATTCGATCCTTTCCAGGACTCCAGTGGCCGTGCGGTGCTCGGCAGCGGTGCGGGGGGACCACGGGCCACGCCCAGGCTCACGGTGAGGGGCGGGCTCGTTCGGAGCAGCTGCCTGCGCCCTCCTGGCTGCCTTCCCTTCCTCCACGCCCCCCGTGGCAGGCTTTTTGGGTGGGGGGTGTGTGTGTGTGTCTTGGCCTGGTCCCCGTCGGTTCCTCTGCGCTGAGTGCCCAGGGTGGCCCCTTGGTGTGCCTTTCCTTTGCAGCCAAGCGAGAGGTGCGTTTGTTGAGAGCGCGGCTGGAAAGGCACTCGGGGCTGCGGGGAGAAGTTGTTTTGCTACTTGCCCGCTGCTGACGTGCAGGCAAAGCAGCAGTCTTGTTAGGACTGGGTTCAGGTGGGAAGGATGATGCTCGCTTTGCCTGTGGAAGGGTTGGAGAAAATGAGATTTTTTTTTTTTTTTCCTTCGGTGCTCTATGCAGTTTCTGATGGAGACATTTGAAGTATGGGTTCCGGTTCAGTGGTGCTAAGTGGGTAAACAAGGTGTGCAACTGGATTACAGAGCGGTAGTCTGTTTATGCAGCAGTGTGAAAACAGGTTCGAAGGCAAGATGGAGATAACAGTCTTCTAAGCTTAGATTTATATGCTTCTATCCCCCTAGGAGCACTGCAGAGACTCTTGAGCTGCTTAGGATGTGCAAAATAGGAAAAAATTGTCAGTATTGGGAAGTCTGCAGATACTTTTCTTGTCGCTGGAGTTAAAAAGAACAAACAGTATTGACTGAGAATATGTATTTTGAGAAGAAATTTTTGAGTTATCTTGCATAATGACTTACTAAGCTTTGCTTTGTGTGCTTTTGTAATTGAAATAGTCTGCCACTGTTTTGGAAGGGATTCAGGCTAGCAGAGTATGATGTACAGCAGCTGAAATAGCTGCTTAAAACCATCTTGTGTTGTTGGCCTATCTTGTCCTTAAATTATATGTAGTAAAAAAGTCCTGCTGGAAAAGCTGCTATTGAGATTGTTACTTGAAAGACTGCATTATTCGTCTGACTCTTAAGCAATGCAGCTTGAATAGACAGATGTAATGTTTAATGCTGTTAACATTTTAGGGGGGAGGGGGCAAAAAACCCCCTCTTTAGCATCTTGTGTAGCGAGTCACTGAGACTGTCGGTGCTTGTCACGTATTAAAGAACATAGTCGGATGCAGAGACTTAGCTGGGGACTAAGTGTGTGGTAGAGTTTTGTGTGTATTCTCTGTTGTATTTGTGACCTTATTGAAATTATGGTGTGTGGTTGTCAGCTTCTTGGAGTCTGGGTTGTCCCCTCCTGGGAGTCCTGCCCCTTTGCTCTCCTCTTTCGCTGAAGAGATGGAAACTTATTAATATATATTGTGGGAAGGATGCGGCACAGGCACCACTGTTCCTTTCTCCGTGCTACTGCTGTTTGGATTTCTGTGGTGTCTTCAGCAGAACACTTTTTTTTTTAAAAGTGGTAATTAATACATGTTTATATGGTATAAATATCTTTCTTGAATAAGATGCTTGGGATATAGTGATGCGGCCACGTTTGTGTTGAAGTGGGAGAAGGATGTGAGGCACTGTATGTGAAGCACTATATGTCATTATCTTCATAGCATGTGACTTGTGTTAGTCTTTTAATGTACTAATGATTTGTGTTACCTAACTGTAGCTCAGTTCATTTGTCAATCATGAAGACTTTAAAACCAAAATAGCAGCCTGCAAATGTATTTCAAAAGCAGAGCTGATGAGTAAAACTTTCATAGACAATTTGCTGCCTAACTTACATTGGACACTGAGTCATGAAACCAGTAGATCTGATTCATGGGAAAGATTTATCTAGAAAAAGTGTATATTTTAAGTCTCTTCTGTTCTGAGGGCTCTTCAACCAACTCTTAAATATTAAAAATCGCATGTATTTTAAAAAAAACCTCCTCACTCCTTTAGAGTACAACTCCACCAGGTTGTATTTTTGGTAAACCTCCTTTATCTAACTATTTCTCACTGATACCGGCTTTTAAACCTATGTGGTAATGCCATATTGCACGTAGGAAGAACTTAGAATTGCGGCTGTTGCAGTCCAATTTTGCTGCAAAGAGCTGAGTGTTACAATGGTACTCCCCAAATCACAAAACCTTTTGAGTTGAAGGTACTCAGCTTTTTCACTGAGAGTGAGGAATTGTCATGTGGTTGGCACGTGGCTGGCGTGAGAAAATATTAAGTAACTTTTTGCTGGAATAGTTCCTTCCAGCAGAAGGAGAACTGCACCCTTTAAAGAAAAGAATATAGTCTCATTAGGTCAGGCTGCTTTAAACTGTAACTCCGACCAACATGTGCTCCTTGAACAGCTCAGGTAATACTTTCCTGTTCAAGAGAGTTTTGACAGGTCTGGAGGAGAACCTAGTTGGAGTCTAAAGCAATTTGAGACTTATTTCAGTGAAGTGAAGACACTATTACTTATTCTCACAACTTTCTTTTCGATACAGCGTGGCACTGTCTTCCCAACGCTTTGGATTTTTTGGTGATGTAAACTCTCTTTTTAGGCTTCAAGTTCTATTATAGGAGTGTCAGGACACACTTGCTGGACCAATGACTGTTGAAATAATGTGGAATTAAAACTGGCCTTCCAGCAGCAGCAATTCTTTATATTCAACTACAGGAGTTGTATCTAATCCTAAGCGACCAACTACTAAACATTCCTAAATTGGGTCCTAAATTGACACGTCGATACTTTTTGCACAGATTTCTTTCCTTGTAATATTCTAAGTTAGATGTGATACTGGGTAAAACAGTTCTGTGTGATATTGGTTAATTAGTTTTTCCTCATTGGATAAAAATGCTAAAAATTGGTTACTTTCAGGTTCTTGCATTTCACGGAGTTGCAAAGTCAACAGCTTAAAAGCATACACTTCCATTCGATTTTCTTTGTATGAAATTCATGCTAAGTAGCCAAACAATTTTAGATGCTGTCATTTAGGCTGTTAACTGTAGTAAAAACTGCCTTCACATGTTCTGTAGTTCACGAGCTTAGTTCCGCCAGTAGATGCATTGGTAGTTGATCAATATTAAGGCATCTGTCATTAACTGATGTGGGACTCCACTTGGTGGTATTATCTGTCATGGCCATTCTTTTCTTGGAGCCCTCTAACTTTGCAACTCCTTAAATGCTGGTATCAAGTATGTTGGGGGGGACAATGCTATCATAGGACTACATCTTATAGGAGAAGCTATACTCAATTTTAGAGCTGAGGTAGCAATAGTATTTTAACACTTCTGTTGCTACTGAAGTCTGAGACAAATGAGTTGAAAAATGAATGTGCTGTAAAAGCACTGTTTGCTATTGCGAATATAAGACTACAGCTGTTTTTCCTGCTTAATGTACCTGTTTTCTCCTACTTGATGACAGAAAAATGGCAGGCACATCAATGATCAACCTTCTTTGGCTCCTTATTATGGAAGGAGTGTCATTATTAGTTCACTTTTCTTTAACTTGCCAGCTTAGTGATAAGATGAGGGTGAATCACTGCTGTGTACTAGCCTCTTCTTAATAATGTGAGCCTTCCTGCAGATGTACAAATAGCTCATGACAAGGAGCAAAAGTGGATTGTAGTACAAGACTTGACAAAGAATTATATCAAGCTACAACTTGGAAACAGTGATAGTCACTCTGAAAACTATTTGAATACCATTCACTCCTTTTACTTAGCTATTTTGTTGAAACAGACTTAGGAGATCCAGCATCTGGGGACCTCCATGCAAGTAAATAATTAAGTCAGGCTCTTGAGGAGGGGAGTTTGGGTGTATGTTGTGTTATTTCAATACATCAAAAGAATAATAGTATAGTTCTGATATTTAGGCATAAATGACCAAAGCTGAAAAAACCCAAGTATTGCATAAGACAATTGCATCTTGAAACATTAATAGCAATCATCCTATTCAAGCTTTTATCGTTGTGCCTTTTTGAACTGTGTATCAAACTATATCATTTGAAATGATAAAACTGACTCTCTAAACAGCCATCTTGTTTCAGATTTCTGGGAGAGAGGGCAACAATAGAGCACGCTGGGAATGTGCTTTTTCGTTTGTTTGCTGGGGTAAATTTGGGTAATTCAGGTGTAGGGAATCTGAGCACATTATCTGTACCTAGTGTATAAGTGCATCTAGGTAAATTCTGAGCTTGCGTATACACAGTAAGTATTGACTTGGGTAGCGATCATTGTTTTCAAGAGCCAATGCAGTATGTTTGGAACAAGTCTCTTACTGCCTTTTTCTGCTGGTTGTGCATGTGTGACTTTGTGTACAGAGTTGTGTGTTAACCTAGCTAAAAGGTAGCATTTTTCTGCTGTGATTCTGTCTTGCTGTCTGTAGGCCTTCAGCACAGACAAACTGATGAAGCAGTATCTATCTTGTAGTTTTGGTGGGTAGTATCAAAATGGAAAGACATTTCTTTTTAACATGGAAGGTAATAGACTTCAGCATATGAGTAACCAAGAAAATTCAAATGCTTTGCTTTACTTGCATGGTGAATTAAAAGTTTGGTTTGATAGTTGTGTCTTAAGTTACTGGAATGTCTTATTCCAAGTCGAAGTGACTGTGCTTTCTGGCTTTAAGTTATATGCTTCGTTGCTATTCTCAGCAAAAGCTGCATGATTAAATATCAGATGCTTTTGACTGAGTGCATAAAAGTTACAAATCGAGAGGAAAGCCTTAAACCATTAACTTCTGAGGATAACTTTTTTCCTGAGGCAAAGAAGGAGACATGCTGTGGATCAACTGATGTTGTTGGAACAAATGTGTTGTGAGGCTTTAGGTTTTTCAGGGAGCGTGCTGGGCTTCTCCCGCCGTTTGCTTTGGGGGATTAGTTTAAAGCAGCATGCAATAATGCTGAAATAAGAGTTCATGCTGCTGTGTATACAGATCGCTGTTTTTATTTCTATTTAAATTGGCAAATGAGTCTCAACTCCCTAAGAGGGTCACTCGGCAATGCAGCAGACTGGACATTTGATTTGCTTTGACTGATCTCAGGTGCTTGGGAAAAGGAAACACACCTTGTAAAGTGGGTTGCTGCGTTTATGTTCTGCATTGTACTTTTAAGGCCAAAATGGCAATTGTAGTTTCCTAAAGGCGACATAGATGCTCAAGCTAAGTGTCTTAACAAGATTTATTTTCCAATGAGGTACATTATCTGATACTTGAGGTATCCATAGTCTTAGTCTTTACCACCTCAAGAAAGTGGTTTGAATCTTGGATCATGTGGTAAAAACTGATGTGGGAATATGATTTATTTCATTAATTGCAGATATTAAGGGATGCACTTATAACTGTCAAACTACAGTATGTTTGTAAGTGAAATTAAACCCCTCACTTTTTTTGGAGAATGATGGAGGTTGGGCATAGTGCCAGGTAGACGAAGAACTTCTCCCCAGACCTCAGGAATACTCAATTCTCTACTGCATCACAATTGGGAATTGGTTTTGTCCTTACCAATAAGCAACGTAAATGACAGTGTTGATATTTTTGGCAAATCTTTGAAGAAAAGGTAATGTAAGCTCCAAAAAAATCTTAGCAGCTGAAATGGAGAACTTTGTTGCATCTCAACTGTGTGACCTTCTGCTGATAGTGCACTTCAAACAGCTGTTGCTGCAATTATTAGTCTTCATGTTAAGGGTATTCTTTCCGACCTTCGTACACATAGCTTTTCCACATTTGTGGAAAAAAATCTAAAATGATTACTTAGTAATCTACAGTGGGTAAAGTTCCCCTAGTCTGAGAGAGAAAGTATTGTATTAAATATTTTTGATAATCCTAACCTCTGTGGGAGTAAGAGGTTTGTCTTCTGTAATACTAGTTTTTGTCCTTGACTGCCTTCAAGCACTGTTTGTACTTCATGTCACCTCTACTGAGGGAGAGCAGTGGCTAAACTTTTCTTTTGTGTTCTCACGTGTCCTTGTACCATGAAATAATTGAGCAAAGACAGTGCCAGATGTGGACAAGTTGTATGATGTTGCTAATTTTTTATTTAAAGACTTATGGTAATTCTGTACGATCAGGACTTAAATATAGTTTCATGGATGTCCTCTCTATATGGAGAGAGATGTATGCGTGGAGCCCCATGGTGAGGGTGAGCAGGTGCCTCGCAGGGGCCACTGCCCGGGCGCGAGCTGGAAGAACAGAGTGTAAAGGGCAAAGACCCCAAATAGTGGGGCACTGACTTGGAGCAGGACATTCAGACCAGTTTGGTTTGGGGATGGTACTGGGAGCCCCCCTGCCCCTCAGGCAGAGAATACCGGTGTGATGAGTTGTGCCTGTTCCTGTGCAGGAAAGCAGCTTGGCCTGGGCACCTGGGTCCCTTCCCCCATGCCTGGCCTTGGTGGGGTGTGTTCTGGGGGCCATTTTATTTTGTGTTTTGCCTTTTTTTTTTTAATATAAATTCCTACTCAGCACTGGTGAGGCCACACTTGGAGTACTCTGTCCAGTTCTGGGCTCCCCAGGACAAGAGAGACATGGGCATATTGGAGAGACTCCAACAAAAAGAGACAAAATGAAAGAGCTAACTTAGGATAACCTATTGTGCTAGTTATCAGGCATTTCACTTGCTTGTCATGTTATACTTAACACTTTACTAGCTAGCATTCGTGTTCATACCTTTGGGGGTTTTAAGCAGTTGGTATTGCACCTTGTTGCTGTCCTAGAAAACAGCATTTAAATGCAGTGAGAAGATACATTTCAACTGCAGCCGTAAACTCTCCAGCCTGTGGGTACAGGGCAGTGAATACCTTTTTGAGTGATAAGGTTAAACTTCTAAAAGGATTTTATAAAATCAGGAACACTTCAATTCTCTTCTGTCTATATGGAATGAAGAGACATGGCATATTGGAGAGACTCCAACAAAAAGAGACAAAATGAAAGAGCTAACTTAGGATAACCTATTGTGCTAGTTATCAGGCATTTCACTTGCTTGTCATGTTATACTTAACACTTTACTAGCTAGCATTCGTGTTCATACCTTTGGGGGTTTTAAGCAGTTGGTATTGCACCTTGTTGCTGTCCTAGAAAACAGCATTTAAATGCAGTGAGAAGATACATTTCAACTGCAGCCGTAAACTCTCCAGCCTGTGGGTACAGGGCAGTGAATACCTTTTTGAGTGATAAGGTTAAACTTCTAAAAGGATTTTATAAAATCAGGAACACTTCAATTCTCTTCTGTCTATATGGAATGACTTTTAAACTACTTAGTCTTCTGGACAGAGCTTTTGGACAGAGCTTTTGATCCAAAGTTGTTTGCAATTAATTTGTACTTCTGTTTTCATTGTGATAAGGCTATAAATGCTGCATGAATCTTGTGACTAATGTTAGAAATAAGGTAACAGTGCCGTCTCACTTAGTCATATTCGGGCTACCAGGAATCTATGACTTCTTAGAAAGTTTTGTTTTACGTTTCTAATTCCAAGGTGGAAACAGAGGGGTTGTCAGGTTCCCTTGTTGGTAACGAGTCTGTTGTGGGCAGCTGGCAATTCCAAAGCCCTCTGGAAGTATTTAATGTCTTTTTTTTTTTTAAAGTGGATGGAAGCAGATGTGTTACTAAATCAGTATGTGCACATTCAACCTCATTAATGCCATTTCAGGATTCTGACTAATATCATGTTTGGAGCCTGTATAATGGTACAGATGAAAGGGTGTTACGATGGCAGTGCACTTCTAACCCAGTGAATGACTTGTTTTTTCATTTTTCTTTTCCTGTTGCTTAAGTAAGCTTCGGTTAACCACTTAAGGAAGCAAGTACTAAAAATACAGGGTTGATGTGTATGAGATGTGTAATTTCAATGTCTTGTTTAGTAGCTTTATTTGTTTACATCGTTGGATAATGAATGTAAACCTAATGATTAGACAGCTATTTTGTTTGGTAACTTCCCCTTCTGTACTTAGGAAAAATACAGGCAAACGAAGTGACTCTTAAGAATACTGGAATTGAATCTATAGCTTTAGCTGTATTGCTTTGCGTTTGTATTTATTTATGAGAAGCTTCAGATGCAAATTTTTCATTTTTGTTTACATCATTTTGAAGGGATTGAAGGACTGTTTATAGCCTAGACCAAATCAACACTCGACACAATTTATCTTGAAACCTGTAGGAAAATCCACTTTGACTTGAACTTGGTAGTGCTTACATTTTCTATTAAACTAAAGCTGCAGATGAAGTTCTTCCTGTTGGTAAATGCTTTATTGGTTTATACCACTATATCTATACTTTGCAACTCTATTTTTCAGTAATGTAACCAGAAGGAGGATACAGCAAGATAGTCACTGTTGCAGGATTTTGTAGCAACTTACTGTAACTTACTCTTGCTGCTTCGTTAAACAAATACAGTAGTGTACAAACGTGTGATTTCCATTATCTTACTGCTTCATCTTCCATGCTCAGGAGAGCAGCCAGGAAGCCTGTCTTTTAGGTATCACAGCAACTGTGTTCTCTAGAGGAAATACGCTAAAAGCATGGCACTCTGGGTGCTCAGACAGCAGTCATTTAAATTTATACCACTTAATTTTGCAAATGCTTGTGTAGCTGAGTTAACTAGTTGTGAACCAAAAGCAAGGCTTTTTGTGTCATTTGGCCAGTAATCCAAGACAGATGTCTCAGGACCTTAAGTAAGGAGGTGGCTGGCATATGAATTTGTATGAACATGGAAAGTGGGTGTAGCAGGAAGATATGTTGGATATTAGACTTCAGCTGCCTGTATGAATACACTTGCTTTGCATTTTTATATGTCTTATGAAACGTTTCGTTATTGAAAGACAACTTCTACACAGAATAGTAGTTCTTAGGGTAACTGCAGCATGATACTGGACAGCAGATGTCATTTCCCACTAATGACACGTGAAAGTAGTTGCATTTGAGTGTAGGATCACCTGTGCTCTCATCGGAGTCTGATACGAATGAACCCAGTGACCATAAGATACTGAAATGGTCGTCAAGCACAGGAATAAAATCATCAATATGCTTCTGTATTCTGTGCTGTCAGAGCCTGTTCCTCTCCATGGAGTCAGGGTTAGGTGGAGTGCAAGCCTTAAGGCCTGGAATAGTTAGCAGGCATCTCTGATCAAAACTGCACTACCTCTGGGCTGGGATAATAAAGTTCATGAATGCACTGTTGTAACACACTAATGCAGTGAAGAGAAGCAGAAAGCCAACTATAGCAGTAGGAACCTATAGCATTTCTTGTCGTGAACTTGGCCTACTAAAGTACCTGTATTGCTTTCAAAATGTCAAGCTGACTGTGCAGGATGCAAAAGGTCTCTTGAAAACGAAGCCTTTAGTAATGTTGAAATAGTATGAAGGAGTAATTGAGCTGACATTGGATTCTTGTATTTGAATATTGTTGCCTCTTTTGTAAACCTAATATAGAGGTATGAGGCTGTAGCGATTAAGTGCTTCATGATATGTAAAGATTAAATAGTGACTGATACTTCTGTTATGGTCATTGTACTGCTCACGATCACTTGTAGACCTGGTAGGCATTCATGTTCAGGCAGAAGTGGCATGCTCTTGGAAGAATGTTATAAACTGGGCCTGATAAAAAAAAAAAATAGGCAAGAGTCAGAGATGGGAGCTGTGCATGATCACCAAATTGGCATACAGCGTCATATCTGCTGTTCTAGCTACTGTTGGAGGCATATTATAAAACAGGTATCAGGTTCTTGAGAGAAAGACGGGCTATATATCTCTTATTTGGGTAACTTCACTGTTGAGCACTAAAACTAGAATGATAGCTTGGAAAATCTTAATAGATATGGGCATTTGATAGTGAGAATTCTGATAAAACAGTTACAAATCATTTTGTTATTAATTGTACCATCTCTGTTTCTGGCTAGAAGGTGTTACTGGTTGTATTGCCAAGGGTACAAGTGTCAAATATCAAAACTAATAAATAATGACAGTGAAGAAAAATTGTTCCTTTGCTTTCATGAACATAAAATCAGTGATGTAGTAGAGTTTAAAAATGCTTTTATAATAAGGCTTTGTTAGTATTTTCAATACACCCTAAAGTCTTAATAGGATTATTTTCTTTTTTGGTACCATGAATATAGCTGAGTAATAGTTTTCCTTCAAAATACATTGCTCCTAGAAAATTTGTTTTAGATTGCTGTTCGAGCTTATGGTTGAAAGAGTTCTGTGAGTCTCTGGACAAGCTTCTGATCCTTCTGCACAGGATGGTGACAGTGATGGGTAGCTGCTTTGCATTGTATGAAATTGTGAAAAGGGACAATGCTACTGGTATGCTCTGAATATGAAGAAAATGTATAGCTGCAGCCTTAGTGCATGTGGGACTTTCCTATAGTCGTTTATCACTTATCTATGGCAATTCTGTTACTTGAACATGAATCTGTAGGTTCACCCTTGGAGTTGAGTAAATGAAAGCAGGAAGGAATAGAAACAAGCTGTGGAAAACTATTCCTCTACCCTATGGCAACTCATCTATTTAGTCCCGTGTCATTACTTTCCTCATGCAGAATAAAATTCTAATTTTAACCTGTGTAATTAAGCTTCAAAAATACTTCACTGCTATGAGATCGCGGCATTTAATAGCATCTAGATGTATAACAATACGTTAGTTTATGGAGGGAAGGATCTTGCTATTGACTTATCTTGAAAAATTAAATTTGAGTAGGGTGTGGCTGACCAAAAGGGCACAACTTGCTTGAGGCAGAAGATGCGCTGAATGCATAGGTGCATATCCTCTGAGAGGAAAGTAAGTGATGTGTGTTAATCATCTGGGTAACAATGCTAGCCAGGTTAGATGCACAAATATTTACAGCGGACATCTGCCTTGATAACTACTTAATGCATTTTAAGGCTAGTATTTTAGCTGAAGTCAGGAGATCTACATGACTTATAAATAAGACAGTACTTCCCGGGAATATTTTGCTTACTGGAACATCTTGCTTCCTGTATAATAGAGTGAATTCAGTTAGAGGGTTGCTGGTTTGATTTATGATGCATTTTATGTGATGGTTGATGTGAACTGCATGTACTAATTGCTCACTGGCTAATCCTCTCCAAATTATCTCACAAAAGCTTTTAAAATGGAGCCTTATAAGTTTTTTAAAACTGGTCAGCATACAAACACAAACAATTGGGGGCTCCTGTTTTGCTTGTAAGTGCCTTATCTAAGTACTGGTCCATTTTAGTCGCTGTAATGTTTCAGGGGAACTTCAGTGGCTTTAATGTAGTCTTGTTGTTGTTCTTCATGGTGTTTAAACAACCTCTAGAAAATACTTTTCCAGAGCATGCTTTTTTTTTTTTCAACTGGATCATTACCATTATCTGTATGGTAAAGGTAGAATATGTATGGTACTTGACTGTGCAGTTTTAGGTAATGAAAGGCATGATGTGCCATTTGAATTTGTGTTGATGCATACAAGCCAGTCAGTGCAGCAGAAACTGCAGTGGGTAAAACGTATGAAAAAAAAAAAAAAATTGGATAATTCATGCAATGGTATTGAGATGAGAGTATGTTGACTGTCTCATTCTGGTAGAGGAAATGTGTGGTAAGTGTTTTACTTACTGGGTAAACCCATCAACTCTAATATAAGCTGGGAAGCTTTTGTATTTCTGGGCTGATGGGGGGAATCTTAATGTTAGATTATGGAATGCAGTAGTCTAAAGAGATTACCTTCACTTAGAGAAGGAAAGACCTGTTTGAGGAGAGGTGAGTAATAGCTGATTCTTCAGTTTTGAGAGTTGTACAGGCTGCTGTCTATGTGAATGGGGTAGCTGGGCAGAGTGCTTCTGTAACTGCAGGTCTGTCAGTTAATGTGTGTTATGGTGAAATCAAAGTATCTTCACGTGTTAAAGTTCCTGACAGATGGGTGTTTGAAAAAAATGTACATTAATATACCTTGAACTTAATACTCCAAGGTGATTTAGACACTTTAATGAATATGAAGTTTTCTAATTTGAGACTTGCTGTGGGAGCAAGCCAGTAAGCACTGAAAGGAGACTACAGACAGCTGAAAGAAATTAGTCAATTTGGAGGAAAAAAAATGTATTTAAATACTGGTGTTTGACTGTAACTTGAATGTAGGCTGTCAACAGCAAAACAGCAAGAGGCAAAATACCTCAGTGACCTAAAAAGTACATGTCCCTAAAGGGATTACTTGATGTTAGGTAATGACATGCCATTAAAATTAAAGCTCAAATACATATCCTTTGATTTGCCAATTAGGCCAGTCCAGTAGCATTTAAAAAGAACTCCAGTAAATAAATGGGAAAAATCAATTTTGCCAGAGTTTGTAAAGAGCAAGGTAGTGTACTGGTGGTGTTTCAGATTTTTTTGTTGTTGTTG
Organism: Aptenodytes forsteri; assembly: GCF_000699145.1. Classification (NCBI taxonomy): domain Eukaryota; kingdom Metazoa; phylum Chordata; class Aves; order Sphenisciformes; family Spheniscidae; genus Aptenodytes; species Aptenodytes forsteri. The sequence continues at coordinate 382,303 of NW_008795936.1, forward strand.
TAATTAATATGTAAATAAAGTAGTTTACTTAGGCTGAGCCAGCTACCTGCTAGAAACTTGAATACAAAGATCATCTTCTTGCAAGAAAGTGACACCAAAGCGAGGCATTGTTGAAGTTGCCTGGTAGTCCTTAATTTCAGTGAAAGGTGCTATCAGAGGAACCTCTGTTACTGTGCAATGCTGATACATTTCTCCTGGATTATCTGACATTCTGCAGCTGTTCTTGTACAGCTTTCATAATATTTTTCTACTCAGCAGATGGGAATATTGCTTACTAGGTAGGTGGTGATATTTGATAAAAGCTCTCCAGTGATGACACATTAGGTAAATCAAATATTGATAAATAGATCCAATTACAAATGGGATTAGATCTTTTGAAAGTAAGATCACGGAGGCTATAATAAAAAAACCCAACACCTGACCTGCTACAAACAGGTATGAACATAGCTATATAAATCTATGTTCTTCCTGACTTGCATGTTTTTGTTTAGTTATACTTAATACTCAGTAGGTGCCTCCAGATGCTATTGTACTTGCTGTGATAAATCAGAGGTACTCAATGTAGTTCACTCCACAAATTACTTTAAAAGATTTGGAGACAGCTTAAAAAAAACAAAACCAAAAACCAAAACCAAACACTCATTGTGTGACTGTTGTAATGTGTTAGAGAAAGCAATGCCTTTTGAAAAGCCACTTCTTTCCCATTGTCTACATATTGGTTGTAAATGTGACTTTGTGTGTGTATGAATATTGGAGCTGGCATGCAACTATTTAGCTTGGATGCAAATGTTAATGCTAATGCAGAGGTCTTGGTGCAGATTGTGGGAATCGTTAAGGGAGTCTGTACAGGACGGCTAGTCCATGTTGATGTTGCATGCTGTCAGTGTTGCTAATGCCTAAGCTGACTAGGCTGAAGCTGGCCCCAATATGTAGAGAAAGTACTGTAGTTTTGAATGATGAATTTTGAGATGCATTTTCCTGCAAATTCTGGAACAGTTTTGTTTTCAAAAACTGTAAGTAACATGGATATGAACTGTATCTATTCCCTCAGTATCAGTCTCTTGTTTGCCTCTTAACTTGTTAATCAAGTCAATAAAAAGGCTGTTCATAGCTAGGTATGTCAGCAGAGAGAGAGGGTATTTATTGACCTCAGGGGAACATATTCCCCAAACAGTGATTAAGAGACAGGTTTCACTGGGGATACCGTGTGGAGAAAACTACAGGATGCCAAAAAACCCCTCTATTACCTTATGACTTTTTGTCTAGTCAGGTTGATCTGTTAGCCACACTTGTGTTGTTAGGGTGTTTGTTGGGTCTCCTGTGAGGATCATGTCTGGATTGAGAAAAGCTGTTATCTGTATGCTTAACAGGCACTTGTCGAAAAATTAAAGTATAAAAAGCTAAAATCAAGATGAGTGTAGTGGGTTTAAACTTGAAGATACTTGATTTAAATGTCTTTAAAGCTCTGAAAAAAGCAGCAGAGATGGCAACATGATAATCCTCATTATGAACTGTCCTTCAAATTTTGTATCGCCAAATTATTGAAGTAGTACCATCCTGTAGAGATTCAAATAAAAACCAGTGATAGTTAAGTCTTTTGTCTAATTATAGTCCTGTATTTTAAAGCAGAACATCAAATTTGAGTCTTAGAAGATAGTCTAGTAAGCATCTTGAAAATGTTGAATCTGTGATAGTGGCTCATTTGTTTGCATGCAAAGTGGGTTTTGTGTGTTGGACACTGTGGCCAAGCTATTCCATAAGCACTTCTACCTCGCACAAGAGTGATCTGAAAGCCCATTCTGTGGGTACTACTGGTCCTGGAGCTAGAATCAGTTGCTAAAACAGTTTCTATACAGATGTGGTGGCCTTGAGCGCAAAAAAAGTAACGGAAAACAAATGGAATTTGAATTCATGGGAGTCGCATATGAGAAAACTGTATTAGGTTTAATCTCATTGGAAAGGTGGACAAATAGAAACTTCGATGCTGATGAAAAATGTGAGATGCAAAATCATCACTTGGGGAGAGAGTGTGGGATTTATTTTTTTAACCATAACAGCTTGAAAGTAAGTAATTCCTGTGAAGCTGTAGAAATTGATTTTAATGGTCAAGATAGCTATATACACTTGAGGTATGGGATAGTTAGTGGTTTCCTAAGTTGAAAGAATAATTTTTTTCTTAGCGTTTGCCTCCAGCAGGACAAACAGGCCATTGAAATGTAGGTGATGGCTGGAATATAGAGGCCTCAGTGTACGTTGGTTTTACTCTAGCAGACTTTTCAGGTGGTTGCAGGCTGTTACCTTTTGGAAATAAAAAGAAGCAAAATTCTCATAATACTCAAAGACCAGCAGCTGTTCCTCGGAGACTTCAGGTATAAACTAAAAATGACAAAACTTGGGAGAATTCCGAAGGCTTCTGGATTACCGCTTTCATCTGCTTGGATGTTATGAAGGGCTTTGGCTCTGGACCTGGTTCTGCTTCTGGTCTCCGTGAGTGCCAACTTTAAGACTGACTTCTGTATTTAGACATTTATATATACTGTGTCATAATGAGCATCTGATTTAAAAGCAAAGATTTTTAACTACAAGTAGGCTACGGCACTTGTTTAATTTGCGTCTTCCATCTACTTGTCAGGAAATGTATGAATTTGCAGATCACTTTTAAGTGTTTAAAAATAAAAAGCAGTGTATTAATTTCCTGAAAAGTACAGTGGCAGTAAATCAAGTTGCTTTTATTTATGTTGCATTCAAGTATAATATGATGGGGGGTATTTGTAAGAAGGAATATGTCAAGTACCTTGCTAAAGACAAACTGTGACATAAGATTGAAATCATTGAGATTCACAATCAAATCTACTTCTGGTCCTATTTAGTGAAACAAATTAGCACAATCCAGATGGTTTCAGCAGGAGTCAAGTAGTAACTTCACGTTTTCACGTTTGTTGAATGGCAGAACTGATGAAGTCTGGTTTCGTGTGGTTCTGTCCTCCTCCTAGAGAGCTTCACTGTAAAGACACCAGTGATCCCGTGCTCTTCGTCCACTCTCTTGCGTGCTTCCTTCTGTAAGCCAAACCACTAGCAGAACAAGAGGCAGCATATGCTGCAGTTGCACCCAAGCTACCTGTGTGTCAGCAAGTACGTGTGTGCTGATGTAAAGGCAAGCGTGCAGAGTGACGAGGGGCCAAGGGGAGCCCTGCACACGGGGAATCTGTTCTTCCAGCTGCAAGACTAGTTTAAGCATTCTTCTCTATACCCTTCTCCTAGGCATTTTATTCTCTAGACTTCTACTGCTGTCAAATCAAGCTGAAACTGAGTAAAGAACTCAAAATTTCTAAATGGAAGAGAGGATTTTTCATGTTTACATATGAGGTTTACTGTAATATGGTGTTTGTCATCCAGTGGCTAAACTGACTTGGATAAAAAGAAACAAACCATTCTAACTTGTGCTTGGTGTTCACCCTTTAGGAGGTGGAAACTTTATGTTGAGAAAAGGATACAGTATTTGCTGCCATGTTGTAACATGTGGGTGATTGCTAATCTTATGGAAATGATGTATTGAGCAGATGAGGCCTGATTTAATAATGAAAAAGTTACTGCAGTACTATGAGAGTCTTGAAAAAAAAAATTTAAGCTTTTTTTTAATTCTCCTAAAAAACCCTGCAGGATAAAGCCTTTTCAGGTTAGTCAGGCAAGCTAAGTTTGTAATCTGAGGGTGATATTTCTGTGCTCCTTTGTGCCTTAGAATTATTACAACTTCCATTCAAGTTGAATTTAAAATGAGGTGATGTGCTGCTTGATTCCCAGTTCAGATTTAGCTGAAAATAATACTAGGAATATGAAAGGCTTTTGGTAAAGCAGAGCAACAAAGTGTAAACTTGCTAAAAACGGATGTAGATCTTCACTGTCTTCTGAGAGTATAGCTTAAGAGTGGGTGAGCCTGTAACAATTAATTTGCTGTTGTTAAAAGAGGGTGATCCTTCCACCCCATCAACTCCCTTTCACAGGTTCTAGCCCTTCAGAAACCATCTCAGTGTAAAAATAAGTAATTGTTTTACTAGGATAGCAAGCTGAATAAGCTCGCTTAAGACTCAGATGGCCTTCAGAGCTGTTAGTGGAATGGGTGTCGGATTGTGCTGCAGGGTCTGGGAGAGCTTGTCAGGGTGTCAGAGGGCTGTTGGCTCTGTTCAGTGGATTGCTGGCCTGCACCTACCTTGTTTTCCTTAAGCAATGGGGGCAAGGTAGTAGAGTGCTGCACGGAAGCTATTGCAACTGAACTGATCAGTAGGCTGTAAAATAACATCCAGGCTCTAACAAACTTGAACCTGTTTCTCTGGGAGCTATATGCATGTTCCCTTTATCTGCAACTGATCGTAAATGTGTTGAACCCGAGTTGCTTGTATAATCAACAGTCTAAGGATTTGATTTAATCTTGCCAAAAGGCTATTATGCATCGTCCTTATGATTGTTTTTCATTTGCTATGTGCAAATTAAAATACTGTTAGAGTTGTATTGCATGCAAGTCATGCAGCTAGACACAGTTTTTGTTTCAGCAAGAAGAAATTAATACAAAAAAGTACTGAAAGATGATACAGCACAGTCTATTTATGCTGGCTTTTTGGGATTTTGAGCTGAACAGTGAGGCACAGTTGCAGTTACTTCTAACTTGAGTGTCTGTGGCTTTCATAAGTATCTGTTGATGTCTGCAGATATTAAGGAAAGGAAATCTTGTCTTCAGTACTTCTAAGCCATAATAACTCTAATCTTTTGATGGATCTTGACTATCTGCAGCTGTTTCTTTTGGAGAATGATCAAGTTGTTTGTTAGGGACTTGTGAGTTGGGAACAGGCACCTTTAAAAGATGGGGAGTACGAAAGGGGCAGTTGTTGCAAACTTGACAACGACTGTAGTGAAGAATGAAGGATTTCTAAAACTTGGTAAATATGTACTGTGTCCTAGGCTTGAATGAAGTGAGAAGCACGTTCCTGAAGTCAAACTGTTGTCTTATGCTAATGCTGCTTGGTGTTGACTACTTTGTATGGTATAATGTAAGTAGTCTTTTAATTAATGGGTGACTGTGATAATTTGTTGATGTTGAGATAATTGCAGCACTTACAGGAACAACTGTTGGCCAAAACATTCAATTAAGTTTTGCATTGGACAACTGGCATTTTCTGGAAAAAGCTTATTTATCCCAGTCTGTGAGTGCCTGAGTACCAAGTACATTTGACTGGATCTCCTTGTATTCAGTCCCTTTTCCCCTCATCTGTGCATACTACAAAATCGGACTGCTCTGTAACTGCTGCCTTCTGTCAGTGCTGTAGAGATGAGAATTCTGCCAACGTACACTTTCGAAGGAAACACTTGTCAGGAAATTTTATTGAATGAAAAAATAAGCTAAGGGGCCAGTGTAGATCAAACTTCTCATGTTGTCTTAATACTTCCTTTTTTCTAGCTGACCTGATACTGAAGTATTTCAGTAGTCTGATAACTGATGACTGTAGATATATTCTAGTTAGAGCAGTAAGCCTGTTCAAAACATATATCTTAAGCTTTTAAGAAATGTGACTTGGTGTTTCAGTGAATAACACAGGATCTATGTTTTCAGGTTTTTAATAAAAGTTAAATTTGTGTCACAAGTTACTAAGCTTTAGTGAAAGATTCTCAACACTGCTGAACAATCACCTGTATATTTTTACCTGTATTTTTAAGGTAATTGGAACCCTTCTTTTATTAGTAATTGAGCTGCCTGCATATTTTGAATTTGTTCCAAATATAAACTGAAAGGAAGGAAAATATATGGAATGATATTGCCTGGGAAATAACCATCCAGTTCTCAAAGCAACAGCACTGCAGAAGATGGCCGAATCACTCTGTGCTAGGAGGAATGTTGGAGGGAAACAATGCCAGTTGGTATGAATTTGCTGGTTTAAGTAGTTGTTGGTTCAGTAGAAGTGGGCATCCCTTAAAGGTAATTACGGCTGCAGGCAATAAGTAAAAGATAATCGTCATCTAGAACATGGAAGTGGCTAGTTTTGTGCTGGCTTCTGCTGATTCACTGAAATGTATGGGACTGAGCAATTTAAGTGCTTGCGAGCACGATGCACTGTCCATAGGTTGGTAGGGTACATCGGTGAGTTTTCTTTGCTGTTCTACTTGTAATAAAACTAGACTGAATGTTTGGAAGTTTCACTTTCTGTATTTCCAAGTATTCAGGGTTCAGATGACATAATGAGACTTTTTTCTTGTAAAAGTTCTCAGTATAGCTAGCTGTGGTATGTCTGCCGTAAGTATTTTATTCTTGTGCTGCATTTCTGTGAAGTCTTCTGCCAGCTTGTGCTGGCTGTGGCCTTCCTAAAACTTACGGTTTTCATGTTGATATTGCAAAACTCTTACGTGAACTCTAAAAGCATCACAGCACAGAAATGTGATGAGTAAATTTTGAACAACGTTCTGTGTGTTGCCAAATACAAGGTAATCTGATTTCTGACCAACATGTTACTGTTGGATATTCAGAGTATGCAAGCAGGAGGAAATTTTCTCTTACAGCATTTGTGGTGTTTGGAACATGATGGACACCTGAGACAACTCTGTTGATATGACATTATTGACTTTTTTCCAAGTAGCTATTAGTTAAGTTGTGTAATTTTTTTGATAGCCAGTGTGGCTGTACTGGTTTTAAAAACAGATTTGAAGACAGGCCCAAGATTTGTAGAAGCTCTTAAACTGGATTTTCTAGCTCTCATTAGTACTTTTTGCCTGGTACCTTCTGGAAATGGAAAAAATGGCCAAATAACACGTGAGAGGTATGAGTAGAACACCATGTCAGCTGCTTTGATAAACAGTGTTATGAAAGTCTCACTGAAGAAGTAACTTCGTTAGTTTGTGTGTATCTTTACTGATGAGCACTGTTAGAAACTAATAGCACTCCCTAGCAGTTCAGTAAAGAATGCTTTTCTCTACTAAATTAAGGCGTCTTCCAGATGACTTGGAGCTTAAGTTCTAGGTGAGGCTCAGTCAAAATGCATTCTGTCTTATTACTAGGGAGTGTTGGCCTTTTAAAAATGCATACTGTTAACTGCTCCTGCTAATTTTAGAACGTATGTTCTTGAAATGCCAGTAATAGCTGCATACTTACTAAAATTGAAGATAAAGGGACTTTTCACTCCCTGGAAGATGTGTTTAACAAAATGTTACTGTATTATGCAGAAGTTCCTGTGTTTAATTCTGTCATGGCTGAGGCTCAGCAATTCTTGACTGACTTGCACTCAGGTTTCTGTTCAGTTTCAAGTAACTGCACAGGCTGTGCGAACTTCAAGCAATGTAGCTATGCCTGAATGTATATTAAATACAAGTACTAATCCTGTGGGACAGGGGTTCAGCATGTCAGAAGTGAACTCTTGTGTTGGCATCCAGATGAAAATATAGTAGGAATTAGTACAAGTGCATATGTCCTGGAAGTTGGACCACCTTACTGAAAGCTTATTTCAGTTCACAGTAACTTGCTCTGTTTGTCCAAAAAAAATTGGACTTTCATTTGTCATGGACAACAGGGAAGAATTATGATGGCAGGTTGCTACTGGTTTGTTTGAAAATAACTTTGAGCGATTCCTTCTTGGGTTATGGCACTGTTTAGCTTTTTATGTAACCTGACTAGAACAACTATTGCCTATATTACTGCAGTTACAAAACTTCATGGCTTTGCAGGGGGGGTTGTTTAATTTTCTTGATAGCGGCCCGGGTTTTATGTGACATTTAGGGTACAACTTTCCTTTTTTTTTTTTGTAATGGAGGTTTATTTCAGACTGATAGTGAATAGGAAAGGATTGATGTAAAGAACAGAGCCACTGATATGCAACTAGGTAATTTGAAAGGCTGAGAATGAGACAGGGTGTTAGGTGAAAGACTAATGCAGTGTGTTTGAGTGTTTGGGTTTCTTTTAGTTCTGTTAAATCTGCTAGCTGGAGATGTTACCAGGATGAACCTGTGTACTGCTGCTGTCCCACAATGGATGAACAGCTGTGCGTTCGACGTTTGATCTTGCTGTCAAAGGTCGTGAACAGCTCAGTGATACAAAAACAAGTGACTGTCTCCTTTGGCATGTGTATCTGTGGGGCGTTGATAACGGCAAGTGCTGTGGATTGGACATGTAAAGTGGTTACCCCTGGCATATTCAGCTCGTCTAAAGCCTTAGCTTGCAGTGGTCTGGTGATTCAGGTCTCCAGTTGCCACAGATACTGCAGTTAGTTTCTTATATAAGCTTATTGATCTTGATATTTAAAGCAATCAAGAGTTTGTCTCCACTGCTCCTTGATGAATGGCTTCTGAGTTTTGATCGTCCTGATAATTGTGCTGTCCGCTGTTTGCAATGACCTTAGCCTGGCTCTGTGCTGTGCTTTTGTTAGACATGCGCTGTTTGCTGTGGGAATAGTGACTAGAAGTCCTCACCTCCATCTACAGATGGAGCATTAAAGCCTTTACTAATTAAAAAAAAACCCAAACCCCAACACAAACCCTCAGCTGGTTTTCAGGGGTTTTCCTTGAGATGGGAAAAATGCTCACATAAATCTTTATTTTATGTGACAGAAGAGTACCTGCTTGAAAGAGAAACTTGCTGCCTGTGTGGGGACTGGAAATGGAGTAGTGTGGCTACTTTCAGGAAGCCTCCGAAATCAGATCATTTTCCTAATGGCATGAGCTGAAGTGTAAATATTTCTCCTGGTTTAAATGCGATCTGAGTGGAGCCAAAGCTGTGTGAGGCTAGGGTAGGTATGCAGGGTGCTGCTCCTCTAAGCGAGGTCTGCAGCTGTGGGCGACTGCCTCTGATAATATTCATTATTTGTCAAATAATTTAAGGTAACCTTTTTCTCAGGTTACCTAGAAAGAAATACTAGCTGTTCAGAATCTTCTTTTATTCCTCTCTGTCTGGGAGAATGCGTGATTGTCACCAGGTGTTTGTAAATAGACAGACAGTGTGTATTGAATGCTTAAGTCTGATCAAATCCTTGATCCTGTAATCACTTGTGGTGATTATCTTCACAAACAAACCTGCAAAATACGACGTTAATTCCTAGAAATATCTAGCAGGCTAGTAGGTCTGATGCTTATTTGTCAAAAGAAAAAAGTGTTTTCTAGTGGAAGTATTTCATTCAGAACTGGAACTCTGGCTCTGTTTTGATTTGTTTGTGGGCTTAGCAGGATGGATAGGACATAGTATTGAACAAGTAAGTCGTTTGTTTATTGGCTGAACTATAACACTACAAAAGTTCACTAGGCCTAGCCATACAAAGCCATAACCAAGTTGGATACCTTCAGAACCTTGTTTAGGAAATGGAGGTGCCAATGGACTATGACCTGTATGCAGATCAGAGGCAGCGATCAATCTTACTTAGCTGCTGGCTGCTACTTGGAGCTAATTTTATTTCATCAGGTTTTGTGGATCTGCAGAATTCCTTCGCTGTTGAGTCATGTCTAAGATCAGTTGTGACTGAGTAGCTTGGAGAAGGTTTTAAGCAAAACAATGATACTTCTTAGGCCTTTGTCAGATGCTTACTTGGCTGTAACTGTTGCAAGATAACTGCAATAGTAAATACTGCAAAGAAACTGGATCTTCTTGCATTCTCTGAGCAGTTGTTATGAGAATTATTTAATTAGCTTTCTGGGAAGGGGATGAAGAGCAAGCTATTGTGACTGAGCAGAAAGAAAAGCATTTTTACTTTGGCCTAGTAACTGTACAGTGGAAAGAATTTATATTGACTTATGAGCTACCTAAGTGAAATGTAAGAAGTCAAGACTAGGAGAGTCCTGTACTACTGTAACTAATTGGGTCTTGACTGGGGTTTTTTTTTGTTTGTTTTTCAGGAATGACAGACTAATAATTTTTAAACCTTTGTCTAAGAGCAATAAGAATTACTATGGAAAAATGTCAGATGCTTGTTTTTAAACACCAGTAAATATGACTTAAGAAAAATGCCAATGGGCTGATACTCTACCTTGAATTAATGTTTTCAGCTTCTGCTTTGTATTAAAGGGAGTGTACTAATAGGTGAAAAGATTGTCAGTAAGAATTTGATGTCTTTGCATATTTTAAGACTTAGCTATAAGAGCTTTTTACCTTTTGCTGTGTTACAGGTATTAAGTTGGTGATGTTGAAGTGGTTGCTTGAAAATGAGTTTGCTTATTTGTTTGCAGATCAGCTGTCTGATTTTTAAGCTGAAACTCAGGCAGTGGCCTGAATAAAAAAAAATGTGAAGGGATTCTGGCTTGCTGTCCATATGATACCCTCTTTTCCTCTCCTGCCTGTGATTCTCCCTGTTGCCTGTGATTCTCCCTGTTGTCAGTGTTGAAGTAACTCATTGCTGCTACCTTAATGATTACCCTTTTCTTAGAAAAAACTTCTAATGAGTTTCCTTGTAACATGCCTTCTTTGCACTAATAGCTAATAATGTAAATGGGCGTAGGGTCTCCAAAAAGATATTTAGGATGTTTCAGGCTTTTATTAGTGCTTATACTTGCATGGAAGAGCAGATAATAAGCAGAAAACTGAAAGAGGAGGTGGGCGGATGTCCAAGCTAATAAATGTATTTAGAAAGGTACTTTGGTTTTATATGGAAGGAGAAAAGTGAGGTGCATCTGCAGCCACCCTTCTTGGCTCAGGAGTTTAGTGTGAGAGATTAATTAATGAAGGCAAATTTTCTTAGTGCATTCTCTAGCTCTATGCTAGTGGAAAAGGTGGTGATTAGCATGAGTTGGTTGATGGGTATGGAGGAAATGCAGAAAACATCTTAAACTACTAGGTATTGTTGCTGTTAAGAGTAGGTTCTGGTGGGGGGAGGATTTGGTTCAACAGCTCAACTTCCCTTAAATTGAACAACCCAGTTGAATTCAGGCTTTGTTTGTCTTGTGTCTTTGCTGTCTTTTGCTTTTATTGGTGAACTTTTTGTTCCAAACTAAAGACACCAGTAAATTAGCCCGGTATCTTCTCCATAAATGAACTCTGTTACAGGGGAATTCCCCATGTTAGAATGGGGTAAGCATTTTGAGGCATGGGCTGTGGCAGCTGTAGCTGGCTGTGCCAAATGTAATGTGGACTAATTCATCAAATAATATAATTTCATTAATTTCAAAACCGTTTCTCTGGCAAATACCTGAATTTTTAATTTCAGTGGGCTTTGGAAATAGCAGTATATATTATAGTTTGTAATAATCTAGATCTGTCTCACTGGGCTTGTTCTCATTAAAAAAAAAAAACCCAAAATGACATCAACTACTTCTTCAATATCTCTTTGTTCGATAATGTTAGTGGTGAATTTCTTTGACAGGCTGCTTTGAGTGAAGCATGCTCTGGCAGGCAACTTTAACAATAGAGCTATGCTAGCACCTAGGTTTTAGCATAGCAATTGCTGATAGATGAAATCTGTGTTGAAATATTGACTTGAAGCATAAGCCAGGATGGTGAGGAAAGGGTCTGTAGAAAAAACTGATTTGTAGCTGCCATAGACCTTCCCTGGTAACTACTGTATTGAGTGTACCTGTAAAAGCTTGTGTGCAACCATTAGTATGATTACTAACACTGGGAGCTGACCCTACATTAATAAGAGTGCTTATTTTTGGAAAAAATGTAAAGCAAAATCATATAATTTTGGAATAAAATGCTAGGAGATATCTATCTACTACTCCTGTTAAGCAAGTATCAAGTTTTTTAAAGGTCAGATTGCAGCTTTGGTAGTAAAAAGGTAAATATACAGAAAGCATTGTACTAACCATTTGCCTAAGACAATACTAATGGGGGTAGTGGTTCTGAAGTTTGTGCAGTTTTGCCAGTATAGTTGACTTAGCTCAGTCTTAAAACCTGAAGTATTTCGAGGATAAGCTGCTCAATTCATGGCTGTGTGCATTTTGTGGTTTACCTCTCATTCAAGGCCATGTGTGGGAAGTGAGGATTGGAGATGGTGGCTGGAAACGCACTTGCAAAGTACATCTCCAAACAAGGCCATGGTTTAATTCAGACTTAGCTTTGGGCCTAAAACAGCAAAGTGCAGCTGCTTGTTTGCTTGAACTATGAGCTACATGCCATTTGAGTAGCAGGAACACAGTTGATGTGTAAAAGTAAGGTAAGTTAAAACTTGAAACAGTTGGTCCAAAATTGTTTGTCATATCTTGTGTATGAAAAACTGAAAAGAAAGCTTTGCTCTAAGGATGGGGGATATGTGGAAGAACGTAAGCTGTTGCTAAAGGATTACCCCTGCAGGTATTTTCCTGTAGCTTAAACAAATAACCCCCCTGCTGCATCAACAAAAAAGAGTAAATAACGAAAGCAGTATACAGTGCTGAGTGATAGTTGAATTACATTTATCAGATTATAATAACGGAAAAGCCTTTTAAGCAATGATGAGAACTTAATTCCATTGAGTTGGCTAATAATGTAATGTTCTAACAATCCGCTATAAAATGATTCCAGCAAGTAGGAATTAACTTCCTTAACTGATAACTAATGCTAAGAAGTCAGTATCTTGTACTTGGAAAGGCACAGGTGGTTTACTTAAGCAATGTATATAGCTGAAAAAAAAAGTATAGAATCTTTAGACCTAGGTAGACTTAGACTTCAGATAATTATAAAACTTAATAAAATCTTAGGTGGTTGGTCATGACCGCTTAAAATATATTAAGCAATACACTTATTATGTAATACTTGTTAAAGAGTTGAAAATTAACCAAATGGTCATGATTTAGGAGTAAACTGAAAATCCTAAAATGGGTGAAAACACAGCATTTTGAACACAACTTTAGCTGGAAATAAATAATAGCTCTTGAGTCAATAAACCTCCTGACATGACTCTCATACTACAGAAACTGAAAAGCCAAACTTGAACCATTAACACCTGGATAGGTAGAAACTGAGTAAGAGGAAAAAGACTGAAGAACTGTACTGAGCTTAAGTTGGCTTATTCAGTTTCATCTAATTTATCTAACAAATGTAAAACCATTATAGGTGTTTTGTACTTCAGGCTTCAGAAATTGATGGAAAGTGATGAGTGTATTTCTTGGTTAGTATATCTTAAACAAAATATTGTAAATCGAGATGGCAAGTCAGACATAGTGTGCTATTGAGTAATGTTGCTTATGTTGGAAAAGAATCTGTGGGGCATTTGTAATCTGAGGAGTGAATAAAAAGGCTAAATTCTGTGGGATCTCTGTATTAATTTTTCTGACTTAAACAGGTAGATCACTTATTTGTAATAGCACATAGACTATAACTGAGGTCAAATTTTACTTTCTTGTGTACTACAGTTCTTAAAGTATGATGCATACACTTTTTAAATAGAGCTGAAATTTGCATGAGAATCATGCGAAGAATTAGAGGGAGAAAGGAATAAAAGGCGGCACCCAGATAAGGTATTTTTCTAAGAAATAATCAGAATATGGCTTCTGCTTTAGGTTGTATTGTGCCTCTCTAACACTTCCCAGTTAGTACTCTGTTTCTGATCCTCTCTGTTCCACTTTAAATCATCTGAGGCATGTATAGGAGTCAGGACTAAAACTAGAAAGATGGAAGTAGTGATAAAGTTCTCTCCATCTAGGAAAGACAAAGTACAGGTGGTAGAAGTGGAAAAACTTGCAAATCATAAAATGAGTTAGCTGGATCTGTGTTTTGTAGCCGAACCAATTAGTGGTGAATGTTAATGAAACATCCCTATTACAGTTAGTAAAGGCTAATCCATAGCAAGCCTCAGTGATGCTGACTTTATGTACCTGCTTGAATTTGCTGTTCATAAAATTGGAAGTACCAGGCTAGGCTTGCCTGTTAGGGCTTCAGAAATTTGAGACTTTGCAAATATCAGTAGTTGTTCCAGTGAGAAAGAGACTGTAATTACTTGAATGAAACTTGACCGACATATGAACAAAAGTACCTGTTGAGGGCTTATTGCCAAGTGTGGATTTGTACTTAAGCAGATATAATTACATGAACTTTGTACTGGATTGTTTGACAGATGAAATATCTATGGTAGTGCAAGATAACAGTAGGTCACAGTCCAAGAGTAAGGTTCCTAAGAATATATATTCACAGCTGTGGTGATAATCTGATAAATTGAAAACTAATTCAATTATAACACATTTGTGTTGTTAGATGCAAAAGTGTCGATGCCAATTTTCAATGCCAGTTGTGTAAAGTCAGTGTGAGGACTGCACATTGGTAATGGTCTTTTGCAGTAGTGCTGGTAAAATTTCAGTGGGGTCTGCACTTTTTTTAACATGCTTGGCAGCTTCTTGAAGCCTGAAACAGCCCCCTTACTTCTAAAGTCTGAAGCAGTGACAACTGACATGCAGTGTTATGGTAAAATTCTTTTTTTTTTTCCCACCCTGGTTATCAGGCTAAGAACTAAATTGGTATCAGGCAGCCTTTCACCAGCAGATATCGAGTGCAATATAAATCTGTCTGCTGCATTAAGTAAATAGGAGGTCTTATACATGGGACTCGATCAGTGGTACTGGATATTGTGTGCATGGACTCCAATAGCAGCTGGTGTTCTATTTTCAGAAACCTCTGAGGAGCTGTGATCTGCTAGCCTCTTAGGTCAACTCATCGGAGAGTCAAACGTGGGTGGGCACGCAGCAAGGCTGCAGGGCAACTGCAGGCTCTTCCTTCACCGTCAAGACTGTGGGTGGAAACAGTGGTAACTGGGAATTCTTCCTCTTATGTAAGAGGAAAAAAGTGTTGCTTGGTATAATGTAAAATGAGCTGCATATCTTTGGATGGCTGAAGTTGCGACCTTGAAGAGATCTGTACTTCTCTGACAAGTTCATTTAAAGTCTTGATGTGTTTGAACCAGCATATGTGCATATAGGTAGTGCTCAAGCTGATTTCTTCACCTTGCTTTTCTTGAGAAGGATGTTATTCATTGCAAAGGAACTGGAAGAAGACGGCATGTCAAATATAGGTATGATGTTTTCTAGCTTTCAGTACAGTTTCTGTTCTGAAAATAATGTCTTTGAGCGCTTTTCCTATTTAGAAACAGGCATCTTATGACTGATTTTTAAGTAATGCACTAATGAGGGATTGCTTGGAACACAATAAGTTTGTCTTTTCAGAATTACTCAGATGGGTACCTTGCAGCTATATCTGAAAAAGCTTCGGTTCTCTCTGTTGGTATTCAGCTAGTGCCACTGTGAAATGGAGATGTGTTTGGTGGAAAGAGAGTTAATTAAAGAAAACCCATTAAGTGTATTGTGGGGTAGATACAGTAATTCAATAAGTTGAAGTGATTCATATGCATTCCTGATAATTTTAAGAGGCTCTTTATGCGGTGCATGTAACTTTATGTTTATATTTAAGTTTTTGCTTGTGGAAGTGATTAACCTGAAGATGTGGCTGATGTGCAGTCTGGAGTTAGCGGCTTTCAGAAAAGCTTCAGTGGGATGTAACTATTGCTTAAGGTTGTGCAGACAGCAATAGGTTTCTACGAAGTCTTTTGAAAGCCTGGATAAGCAAACATTCTGTTAATAGTTATAAAGGAGCTCTGGACTGAAAACCCTGGAGGAACAGACTAATTTTCAATTAAAAATATCTGAAGAAAGGTAATGGTTTGTAGAAGTGGAATGTTTGGAAACAGTTAATTTAATTAATTCATGCGTCCTCTTTGCTTGTCTGAAAAAAGCTTTTAGAAAGGGCTGCAGGCATCTGCAGTGCTTTTTAATATTTGATGGGCTTGTACAATTCTCCTTTACAGAAAATTCATGACCTGCTCTCTTTCTGTCAGTCTGGTTTGGAGAGGGCATGAGTAAAAGAGATTAGATGGATTCCTTATCTCCCTATTACAATATAGCTATTGAGAGACTAAATCTTTTGTTGCAGATTTACTGAAAGTGTGTTCTTCTCATGTCTGTTAGTTCTGTATCAATAGATAATTTTTAGGGAGCCAAAACTGGATCGCATTCTCCCAAGATGCTTTTTTTGCTTATGTTTGGAATAAATGCATTGGTAAGATAGAGATTCACTGCCTCATGCTATTAGGATTCTTGTTGCCAAAGAAGTTATTTTTAAAGCTTTAGCAAAAATCTGAGAGTACTACCTCAGCATGACTTGTATATACAAAAAGGCTTTCAATGCAAGTAGATGCAAGCAGAATTGAATACTGAATCTGTAACAGGCTTCAAAACATGATGCTTTCAGATTGAGAAAATCATGAAAACATGAACTTGTTTCCAGTCTGTGGATCCTGTAAGCTTCCTGGTTGACATGCTTACCTTTGCTTTCCTTACTCTCCAGCAAAGGGAAGTTTATTGACAGTTGATATCTCCTCCTCACATTGCCAAAACTACTTAGAAAATAGTCATACTTCTGTGGTAGTAAAAAGCTATAGAAGCCTACTGAAGACATTTTTTGTGCTAAAGCTTGGTAAAAGGAAAAAATACACTATCTGCTGAAATATTTCAAAAGAGCTGTTTGTTCACAGGATTTTTTTCTGAGTGAGAAAAATACTGAATTTACATGGTAAAATCCCCACCTCTCAAAGCTGTTGACAATTTCTTTTTTGTACCCTATTTAGAGGTATCTTGTGTATACTGTAGCCAGAAGATGCAATAGAGTTTTAGTTGTAGGGAATGTGGATTTTTGGTACTTCACATGACCGTGATATGTACTAGCTAAGTATATGGTGCTGTATTTCCCAACTTTAAACTACCCAAAGTCTTGTTAGTCTTAATTCTGTAGCTGATGACATCAGTTCTCCAGTGCTGATAACTGGTTGTCCATAGTCAGTTATGGAGAGTAACGAAAATAGGTTGTTTCTTTTCAGGCCAGGCTTTGGTAATGTCAGCTGAGCATTATTAGAGTGGTTCAGGTAAAGGTATTCTCTAAGAAATCCTTGTAAGCTAAGTGTATTGATTCATGGCATAGCTGTAATGGTAACAGCTTCTTCCCCTGGTAGAGCTAAAATGAACACACGGTGTATATCAGAATCTGTTAAAGATCCTTTGTGTGTGTGTCCGTCCCCCCGTAGTCTTGTCAGTACTTGACAGAAGTCATTCAAATTGTAAATGATTGCTTTCAAAGGAAAAGAGCAGTCAAATTCAGATCTGTTGGGGGGGGGGGAAATAATCTTTGTTCATTTAAGTGGTACAGTCTGGCAGTTGGATCACTTGTGGGACTAAATGGAGAAGAATTTGAAACTCTTGGTCTCTACCTGACCTACCTAGTCTGATTTAACTTTGAATGCTAAAAGCTGTATGCTTTAAGGGTAGTATGTTAGGAGAAACGTATGTTAATGTACAGATAAAAATACTTTTTCTGAAGTACTTGAAGAAAAAAGTGAAATACTCATTTTGGTCTGTCCCCCCAGTTCACTTCTGCATATTCCAGTGATTGTCACAAATGAATATTTTAAAAAATGAGGTTTAGTAGGTTAAATAACTGTCAGTAGCAGATTCTTAGTATTTGCAGTGAAGAGTTGGTTAAGTCCCTGATGTTACTTGTGCTGTCTAAGCAACTCTGAGTTAAATATCCTTGTACTTTGTCATTAGCTAGTTAGAAAAAAACAAAATTAAAAACTCAGTTGGCAGAACTTCTGTGCTTGCTTGCTGTGATTTCACTATTCCTTATGTAGCAGAGGCAATCTTGCAGTGATGTTGAAGTTTGAGCTTATTTTTAGAGATCTCTTATATGGAAAATATCTGCAGTTCTAAATATAGTGGCAATACTTAAGACTCAGTAATGACTGAAGATTTTTCTGAATGTTTGCTTAAATTAGTGAATAATAATGAAGATGTGATGTGACAAAAAGTTTGTCATTAATGATGAATAAACTCCGTCTGTATGTCAAACAAAAAAATTCAGCTCTTGCTTTTCAAGGATCTTAACTTTAATTTTTTCCTTTAAGGAATATCCACATTGAGAAATCCCTGGATTTTCCTGGGAGCCCCAATGAGTTGTAAGCCTCATGTGCATAGCTGTTTTCTCAGCAGTAACTGGTGGAAGTAAATGCTAGGGTAGTAATCATGGACAGTGCTCACTGTCTGCTGAGGGATCTGATAATGCACAAAACTTCATACTTTTGCTTCAGATTGTCTTTTCATGAAGACAACAATAATGAAAATGTTATTTAAAAAAAAAAAAAAGAATAGCAACAACTATTGAAGGCAGTCCTGCGGAGAAGGACTTGGGGGTACGGGTGGATGAAAAGCTGGACATGAGCTGGCAATGTGCACTCGCAGCCTAGAAGGCCAACCGTATCGTGGGCTGCATCAGAAGAAGTGTGGCCAGCAGGTCGAGGGAGGTGATTCTGCCCCTCTGCTCTCATGAGACCCCACTGCATTCTGGAGTCCTCAGCACAGGACAGGAAAGACATGGACCTGCTGGAGCGGGTCCAGAGGAGGGCCACAAAAATGCTCAGAGGGCAGGAACACCTCTGCTATGAAGACAGGCTGAGAGAGTTGGGATTGTTCAGCCTAGAGAAGAGAAGGCTTTGGGGAGACCTTATTGCAGCCTATCAGTACTTAAAGGGGGCTTATAAGAAAGGTGGGGACAGACTTTTGAGCAGGGCCTGTTGCAACAGGACAAGGGGCAATGGTTTTAAACTGAAAGAGGGTAGATTTAGACTAGATATAAGGAAGAAATTTTCTACGCTGAGGGTGGTGAAACACTGGAAGAGGTTGCCCAGAGAGGTGGTGGATGCCTCATCCCTGGAAACATTCAAGGTCAGGCCTTCCAACCCAACTATTCTATGATTCCATGATTCTGTGGACAAAAACAAAAAATCCAAATAAATCCCAAACTGTTACATTTTTCTACTCTTGGCAGTAAGCACTAATTAACTTCTGCACAATATTAACTCAGCTGTGCTTGGTACCAGTCAAAACAACATGTTAGTTGTGTATGATTAATAGCACAAGAAAGAAAGTAAAACTAAACCCATTGATGCTCTAATGCTGTTAACAGTTCTCTGAGCTCTTAGTAAATATAAATACATGCTGATACTACTTACTATGTTTGGTAGTACAGCTAGATAATCCAATTCAATACCAGCTTTTATAAAAGTCCCTGAGATACAGTCCTGTAAGATTTTTCTTGATACTCATCAGCTTCTTGTCAATATAGCTCTCGGCAGCATTGGTGCCTGCTTGTATCTTGCAACCTAGAGATCTTGATGGTGAATAAGTTCAACAACATTGTTTAGGAGATAAATAGTGACTTCTTTTAAGGATTTTTTTTTTTTTTAATTTCAGAAGTTAAGGTGATAGGAACTGAAATATCAGATAGGATGGGATTTTTTAATTTTGTTTTCTCTTATGTAGGTTGTAGATGCTTGCTAGAATAGGATTTAACAGAGGCAGCCCTAACATTTGGTGTCAAACATAAGTAGCAGAGTTACAAATGAACTGGGGTTTTTATGAACTCTGCTGTATCAAACTAATATTGTCAAGCTGCTAAAAGCATCCTGACTCTGGAAATGAAAGGGAGAAATTTTGATTAAACTTTGGAATGCTCAGCCTATTCAGAATAATTGGAGCATTTCATTTTTGCAGAGACTTTAGTGATTAATTCAAAGTACTTGTGTGCTGGGAATTGTGCAGTAAACTAAAGAAAGAGAAGGAGCTCTTTAATGAGAGCATTTCAGTTTGTCAAAGTGTTTTTAATAAGCATGCTTAATGTTTAAAAAAATAAAATTCTCATCGCTTGTGTGAATAGAGATGCAACTCTGCACTTATGGGTGGAGCAAGATTGTTTCTACTGTGATTAACAATATTAATATTCTTGTTGTAAGGAGATTGGCAAGTGAATGGTCATGCTGGATTTTTTTTTCTTTAACTGGATGATATTTATGTGAGTAGTGTCTGTTGGTGGAACAGAGTGGCAAGATAAATATTGTGCTGTGGGCAGATCATTCTTGATTAGTAGGTTGTACCTGTGCAGAAGAGAAGACATCGGTAGTGTTCATGATCTCTGAAGGTGAAATATTGATTCCTGTTGTGAATCATCTCTTACATGGAGAAGAATTATGTTAGTTTGAGAATCTTTACCTAAACAGTATTTAGCACTGCCACTATCAGGATATGTACTAATCATGTAGTTAAGAAAGTGAACACAAGGGCTTATGCATCTATTTTTCAGTTGAATTTTGTGGAGTCTTATTCCGGTATCCTCAAGTATGACCTTCTATAAATAGGTATATGGCAAGTTAATTCGCAGTTATCG
The DNA here is from genome assembly GCF_000699145.1 of Aptenodytes forsteri. Classification (NCBI taxonomy): domain Eukaryota; kingdom Metazoa; phylum Chordata; class Aves; order Sphenisciformes; family Spheniscidae; genus Aptenodytes; species Aptenodytes forsteri. Next base: position 402,488 of record NW_008795936.1, read on the forward strand.
TTGGTATGTTAGCGAATGCAGAATTGGTTTGTACACGAGGAACTATAATACCAATAATTCTGGTGACGTTTGGAAGCAGAAAAATGTTCAGGTGAGAGTTTCCTGTGGTATCACTGCAGTGAAACTCCAAAGATAACTGGCAAGTGAGGTTAAGATCTTCTTCCAGGAACATGGTATGGAAGAACATGGTTTGCTAACGGGTATCCAGGGGCTGGGAATCCCATAAGCCTTTATACTGGCTCTAGGCCTTGAATGTCTGTTTTTTGGTGCGTCATCTAATTGAGAACGTGGCTTAATGGAAAGTACAACACTCCCTTAAATGTAGTTAGTTTTCTCTAGTCAGAAGAGTGGGTATACTATACAGCAGGCAAAGAGATATTTATAAATAAGGTATGTGGTATGTATAACAGAAGAAAAATCCATCTGTGTTCTGATCATGAACTCCCAACATGTTAGGAGTGTGCTTTTTGGGGAAAAAAGTACGTGCTATAGGGATAATCTATATTAAAGAACCTGTAAGTAAGTCCATGCTTAAAATACTATAAAATAGCACTTCAGGTTTCTCCGAGAATTTGTAGTAGTGAAGTCAGGATTTTGTCAGAAACTTAAAGGAATAGTGCTTGAACAGGCAGTTCCTGTTGACCTTCTCAAGCTCTAGTCTGTAATGTGTTTGTTGACCCAGCTGGGAGCTTAAAAACCAGCAAGAGTGGTATTGTGACAGCTGACCTAAACTATAGATGCTGAGTTTTGTGATAAACAAATTCATGTTTTTATGGTGAACTTGACTAGAGAAATTAATTTCTTAATATTTGTTTTATACCTTGTATTGATGATCAAAACAATTGCTGTTAGTAGACTTTTATTTTAAATTTATGATGACTGTCTCTGTCAAAAGTATCAGAAGATGATAGCAACGTCAGTACTTCAGTTTAATAAATGAAGAACAACATATAATGCTGGTAGAGGAATAAAGAATACAAAATATTAAATTATTGTATTATTAAATACAAATTAATTAAAAGCCTCTATTTATCAAGTTCGATATCTGACACAGTAATATTTACAGGACTACCTATTTGATTATTGAAAGAGTGATGGTTGCAGGAGGAGCCCAAAGGAGGAAGTAAATAAGGATGGCATATTCTCTGTTGTCGTTCATGTGCTGGGGAGTGAGGCACCTCAAAAATGAAGCTGTTGAGTAGTGTTTGAAGTGAGGCAGGTACTCCTTGTACCTATGTCTGAGATGCTACTTATGCTAAAAACAAATAGGTATAGGTCAGCAGTCAATTGATATGATTGTAGAAATAATTACATATTTACTTTTTAAGGATAAGATAAATTAAAAGATTTTTATTAATAAGCACTTGTCCTGCCTTCTAAATTTTAAGTGGACTACCTAATTATTGAAAGAGTGATGGTTGCAGGAGGAGCCCAAAGGAGGAAGTAAATAAGGATGGCATATTCTCTGTTGTCGTTCATGTGCTGGGGAGTGAGGCACCTCAAAAATGAAGCTGTTGAGTAGTGTTTGAAGTGAGGCAGGTACTCCTTGTACCTATGTCTGAGATGCTACTTATGCTAAAAACAAATAGGTATAGGTCAGCAGTCAATTGATATGATTGTAGAAATAATTACATATTTACTTTTTAAGGATAAGATAAATTAAAAGATTTTTATTAATAAGCACTTGTCCTGCCTTCTAAATTTTAAGTCTGTGTGAATGTTTTGCTTAAAGCAGCTTCTGTGCAGGAAGTGCAATTCTGGCAAAACATCTGACGGGGATCATACAAATACAAAACTGAGCTGTTTGATCTTGGTTCATGATTTTTTTGGTTCATGATCTTTTATTCCCTAAAAGAGCTGCCTAACTAATTGGCCTTAAGGGTCGGTTTATCCAGACATACTGGAAAAAATGTGAAACTTCATGCCCCCAATTCTTGGTATTGATAAGTTGGCATAATGCCAAGCCATAAAAGGACAGTTTGTATTTGGAGTTTCCCACTAGATTAGTGGGGATAGATGACACTGGGGCTAGGCATCTAAATGGACATTAGGAAATCAGTGTGGCCTCTCCACTTCAGCTTCTGACACTTAATTTTTGACTCTTTTCTTTTCCTCCTACTTTTCTGTTCTGAAATTTTGACTTTTTTTTCCTGAGTGAATCTCCTCAATTATGAAGTGAAATTCGCTTTTTGTTATGGCATACCTTAAAGTATTTTATTGGGTTTTAAAACTCAATGCATCTGTAAAACTGTGGAGAATTTAAAGAAATAAGCCTGACTTACGTAGCAAGTGCCTAGTTCTTTTGGAAACTGGGCTAAAATCTTGAAAGATTCTGATACTGTATCGGAACGCAAAGCATCGTGTCCTCGCATCCTCACACCCAGATCAATCCAATTCAAAATATTTCTCATGGTATTATCAAGCAAGCATTAGTCATACTGAATGCCTTCAGATACTTGGTTAGAAAAGGTGCCAATTCCAGATGATGAAAGTTTTCCCTTGGCCTGCAGGTTTCCCGTGAGCCTTGAGCAATGTGTATTTTGCTTCACCCCGCTGCTTCGCTGTGTGCTTTGTCATAGCTAGCACCAACCTGAAGGCATGTCAGCTTGAAACCTGAAGCTTGGCTTTTTTAATAGGTCAGAGTTAGAGCTGATTCGATCAAGCGTAGCACCATATGAACAAGCTCATAGGCACAAGTTCATTCTCAGGTGTAAGCGGTGCCAGGTGTTGAGGAGCAGCTAAAAATAATAATAAGACTTTGAACAATGGTATCCTTTCCTTCAGATGTGTCCAGTGTGTATGGTCCATTTCAAGCACTGAGTTACCATTTATCAGTTTTTTTTGGAATTGGAGGTGAAATATTCAGTGAGTGAATCCCACTAATGGGTTTGCTTAAAAAGGCAAAACCTAGTTGTTTGTTGTTGTTGTTGGCTTTTTTTTTTAAATGCAAGTAATGCAGCCTGTTAGCATCCATTCTAGGAAAAATAAAGTGCTCAGGTGAATCCCAGGTTAAACTTTCTTTGATAGCATTCAAATTTTCTTTTGTGTAGATTTTGAAACTATTTTTCCATTCTGGTAATGTTTCTCTCCTGCTCTCCAAATTGAAGTAGACTATTTAAAAAACAGTGGAGCTTTTTGCCATGGTTCTCCACAGTGGTTTTTTGGACGCTGTTCATTCTTGAAGAGGCATCACCATAGCAGCAGTCTTTTAGAGAATTTTGTGGATCAGTGAACAGTGCCATCTTGAAATGGATGGATGAGAGCACGTTTTACTTGCTGAATTTCAAAGAACAGCTAATTCAATTTATTTATCATGAGATGAAAAGGTTTTCCATTTCCCTTGTGTTAAATGGATTGTCATTTTGACTTTAGTGTGCAAGTTAAGTATGTTGCATGAAGAAAAAAACTCATTCTGGAGCAGCTATGCTAACTGAGTCTAATTTAGGAACTCAGTAAGGTAACTAGATGAAGAATCTGAAATGCTTCAGAAAAGCTCTCATTTTTGAACTGAAATTCAGTGCATGAAGTGATGGATGCAGTAATTTCCTCTAAGTTAACAATAGTGTTTCTACAGAACGGTTGCTGTGCTTAGACTGAAATGTCATGGCAGTGCACTGCAGTGCTGGTGGCGAAATACTTAATTCACTGTTTAAAAGAATTTTTCTGATCAAATCACTCATTGAAATTCTTGGATCTGTAAGTAGAAAGAGGAAATGGAAATTTTCCTTGTAATATTGAAAGTGAGGAGCTTTGAGACAACATGGTGTTTTTTACTTGGGAAGAATAAGCATGTCAGATAGCTTGACAATTGATAAAATTGGTATTGTTTTTACATACTATTTAAAATGTTGCCCCCTTCTGGTTACTGACAACTATGAGAGTTGGGTGTGGGGAGGAGTAGAATAAATTACATAAGTATCTGGAAAAAAAGAAAGTATGCTTTTTTTTGCATTAGAACAAATAGTTTTGGTGTCTTAAATTAAGCTAATACTTTAAAAAGAACAGCTGAATATAAGGAAAGCTTCCAGGCACATATGAAGATCACATCTAATAAGAAGAATTAACATAGGGGAAGCAAGATTTTGGAGACTACCAGTCTCATTTAGTATTAAAAATATTTTTATGTGACTTACTTGTAGTGGGTTGTTTTGTTTCTCGTTAACTTCTTTTGTGTCTTAAAGAGCTGGTTTGAAGGAGAAGTGTGGCTGAGTGCCCTGTAGCTGTGTGAGGGAATAGAGGCTGTGTGCTGAAGTACGGCTGCAAGTTGTGCTCGGCCTCTGGAGAGCTTGTATGTTTGTGCTAGTCCAGGAAAGATGCTAGGAATTCTTTGAAAGAGAAGCTTTTATTCCTTCTTAGAGGTAGCACTTGGTAGTAAGCGTATTCATAGCCAGTGCTGCTCACTAGTGAAAATTTAAAGCTTTGCTTAGCTGTCTGTCGTAACACACATTTAGGAGTGAGTGGAAACACTTAATATAGTAAGGAAGCCACTGTGAATGGCAGTTTACAACCTAACCTGGGTTTTGAATTAAGCAGAATAAATAATACGATGACGATTGCAACTTTAAAAAAAAAAAGGCATGCAGTGGCTTATTCTTATGTCACTGCTGTGAAATTGTCCATCACCTCAATGACCAGTAGTAGAATCGACAAATGTAACTAGCAGTGCTGACAAGTAGCTATATTGACTAGTTATTTCTAGTATGATACTGCCGAAGCATTAGCAGGTTAGAATGCTTTCGTTGATTTAATGTGTCTTGCTCATCAGTTTAGGAAATGTAGCATCCGGAATTAAAACAATTAAGTTCTGAGTAATTTCAGTAACATAAACCATATGTGGATTACCATGGAAAACAAGTTGTAAGAACTTTGAAGGCTAATGGTGCTTTCCTGTTTAAAAAAGAACTGAGTTATAAGTGATACTATATGGGGAGAAACATGTCTAATATGTTATCAGTAAAAGCTGTGAAGCTTAATGTTAAATCACACTGATGTCTTAAATTGACTCTTAGACTGGAAACAAATAAGAGAACATACCTCTGGCTGACTCCTCCTGTTAAGTTTCAGTCCAAAGGTAAATAAATTCCAAAGGTGAATAAATTCTAGACATGAGAAAATGGTGGTGGGAGGTATACCAGCTAGTCTGTACCTTCAGGTTTTTTGAGCTGAATTGTATTCTCCCCTCTGCTTCTTTCATTATCAATAATTCTGAAATTAAAAAATTAAAAAAATTTGTAAAGTATGTAGAACAGAAATGTGTGGGGGTTTTTTTACAAGCAGCAACTCTTACCAGTAGATGGAGGTAACGAGATATGTAAGTCAAAATAGATTCTCTAGCCCTTTGAAAGTGGAATACAAGCTAAGTGATATGTAGCAGAAATGAGAACTAGTAGTTTGTTTTTGCATTTCATGGGACTTCTAGAAGAAATTAAGAAGGCCTGTTTTTAATAGGACTCAAACTCAAAAAGCTACTGTGTAAGTATTCCTGCATCATGTGGATTTTCCCAGGTTTTCTCCTCTTTCTTCAGGATTCTCTAAGAGTGTTTTGGGGCTCTTCTAACAGTATGAATTATGATGAGAATTGATTCTCTTACAGCAGTTTTCTGGTTTGCCTCTTGGTTTATAACATTTCATCCTGCTTTTTAAAATTAGACAAAGGAAGGGAAACTGGTTTAGCTGAATCCAGGCTCTTAGGGTACATGTCTGAGTTGTGTGAAGGTTGATCTCGTGGGACAAGACTCAGACTTGTTTACAGTATAAAATCCTCTTAACTTCACAACCTTCAAATTATAACCCCCTTTCTCTGATACTTAGACATTATTAATCTAGCAGATGATAGCAATAGCAGCAGCATAGTGCTGCTGTTTTCTTAAAGAGCATTAGGACAGTCTTTTTAAGTCAGTTTTGAGGATGACCCTATAAATTAAGTTTGCATGTTGCAGTTCCCATAGCTGCTTTATATCTAAAGAAACACTTGCAATCAGTTCTGTAAGTGAACAGTTCTAAGCTGCATAGTTTTGTGAAGGCTTTCAAAGGGCATTAAGACAATGTGATGCATAATAGCTCTTTCATGTGCTGCACTGATGGCTTTTGATTTGAAACCCTGAGATCATTCCACACTCACCTTATCTTGCTACTGCATAGGATGAGATTTGAGTCTCTGAATCTCAGCCACCTGTTTTAATTAGAAAATTACCAAGAGGTGTCAGAAGTAATGGTATTAAGTAGCTCTTGAAGGACTTTAGCTTCATGCTCAGTTAATGCTTTGGAGAAGAGAGCTCAGATCCCTGCTCTCCAACTCTCCAACTGTTTCCATGTTATGGAACATATGACCGACACTTATAGCTTAGAGGCCAAGGTTAAAAAAAAAAAACAAAACAAACCCACAACCAAAACCAAATAAACAACCCTTCCTTCCCCCAAAAAAACCAACAAACCCAAACAAAGTTTAGAGATTTCAGACAGCAAGAGAGAAATATGTTTCAACATTCCTAGGCCATTTTTACTTAGTGAGGTATGTATGAGCATGAATTTAGAGATACTTTTTTTAAAGAAAAAGTGCATGCCTAAGGAAATGTCATTTCAACTATCTAGAGCAAGTAAGTGTATTGGTAGTTGAGAATGTCTTCTATGGCTTGGTTAATGGTGAAAGTAATATTAAAATGTCCAGGGTTCACACCTAGTGATAGCAGAGAGAACTCCTGTAGGAAGGAATTAAGGATTGAGTATGCGGAAGTCACTTAGATCTTGGATGTCCTAAGTAGTTTCTCAAGTTAAAGGTTTGTGAGTTGGCACTGAAGAAGCTAAATAAAATAAACTTAAATGTCAGAAACAAAAGAATGGTATTGCCATAAAAAACGTAATTCATTCTCAGTCTTCCATGCCAAGTCCTTCCTCTTGCATCGGCTTGTGCACAGAGTAATAGAGCTTTATCTATGGAAACTTCCTAAATCATGTAATTCAGACTTGAAGTGTTAGTACGCAAGGCATGGCATAGAAATTCTGATTGCAAACTAACATTGCTTTATTTTGTTAGGTCAACTTTTTCTTTGTTTTGTCAATTCAGGTCTTATGTTTAGGGTAGGTAGGTTTAATGCTGCTAGGAAAAAAAGTAATCCCCGATTATGTCAAAGGGAGACCTTGAATTTGGTGTAGCTCTGGGCTGATGCTCTAATAACTGACATCTCGGTCTATGGTGACTATACCTGGTTCTGAGCTCATGCTGCCAGTTCAGCTAAAGGGAGGACTTGTGTCCAACTTGCCTCATTCTAAATCTGTTTTGATGTGGTCAAAATAACCTCAACTCTTTTGTTTTGTGCTTGTTCCAGCTTTTCAAACTTGCTATGAATAGTGATTTTTATCTATAAGAATTCTGTTTTTATAATACTTGTTAACTCTGTAAATTTGCAGTGATAGATTAGAAATGTGAGGTGTGGCCATTAATCTGAGGCCGTCTAAGCTTGGTAACAAGTTGTATTTCTCATTACTGCTAAATAATGCTGAGAAGCTCATTGCTCATTGAATTTTAAAACCGTACTCTTTAATTCAAACAAGGCTAGTAGTTAACTGTAAAGATACAGCCGTGTACAGATGCAAGAGCTGAGCTCAATAGTTCCTTCTCTTCCCTGCATAGATGGGAGAGCTACAGACACTGCATTACATGAGAACAATTGTGGCAATGTACCTTCCAAATCTGCAGATTTTAAAACCTTGTGTATGCGAGGATTGTTAACCGAATGTGTGCGGTCCTTTCTCCTTTGTTTTGGGGGAGAAAGCTTGTAGAAGACAACTGGTGACTGTTGCAAGAGAGGATGTAAGATAAAAATCTGAAGGGAAGGGTCTTTGGCAGGGTGCTTTTAGAGGAAAGCTGGTGTTTTGAGAAGGGGCTTGAGGATGTAAATGGTGGGAATTAGGAGAGTTGGAAGAAGGCAGGCTTTAGAGAAGGCAAAAATAGGAAAGAGTTGGGTCACTAGCATTTGTCTCAAGTGGACTACTAATTTTCGATGCATTTGGTAGCAGAGCAGGGACCAAGACGTATTTTGCATTTGCACCAACAGTTTTAAAAATGTTATTTTGCTTATGTTTACAAACTAATGTTCTTCATGTCTACTTGACATATGACTGTAGTTTTGTGTAATTTAGGGGAAAATAAATCTTAACACTGTAAACCTAGAAGGTGAGATAGCAGAGGTCAGTACTGGTTTGTTTTCAGGTGCTAACTTTATTCTCTTGTGCTCACTTGCATACAGGAGGTAACTTGAGGTGTTATTCTCTGGGTATACCCTATTTCTCTTTGGCTGATATTTTCAGCCTGTAGATAGGTTTTCAGAAGCGCTTGTGGGCATTAAATCCCATTGCTTTTAAAAGATCCCCTGTGAGATGTCTAGTTTGGTGGTTAAAATTAAGTGTAGAATGCTTACAGATCCCTAGAGGTCATGTTTCTATTCCTTGTTGGCTTGATAATTGCTCCGTGCTGTGTTATGGTTGTAAATATCTCAAAGTTGATAAGGAGTTGTGAAGAGGTACTGTAAACAGATGTTCCTCCTGGTCCACCTGGTTAATCCATGGTGTGACCAATGCATGTTTCCCTTTCCTCCTCCCTCCCTGTGGCCCCTCCAAAAAAACCTCTCGGTATTTGCTGTAAAGAACAAAGGGAACAAATTTAAATGTATACTCTGAAAATATCTGAAGTCTTCATGGTGTGGAGTTGTGCTTTAAAATAGGTGTTGGGAGCTGAGCTGATTTTTTTGTATATATTACATGTGAGCATGATTTCTCTTCTACCTTCAGGTCACTACATTGTTTACTAAACAAGGGAATAAGGACTTGCAGTACAATGAAGAAGAGTTCCCTGTATAGGAGCAAAGGTTTTGCGTTATATATATGAAAGCTTTTGGAAAAACAAATTAAACAGATTACAAATTGTCCAAAAGAGTATTTGCCTCCAAGTCCTAGGTTTTGATGCAAGAAATATTGTCCTGTGGCTCGGGAGTGGTTCTCATTTCTTTTACTTGCTGCTATAACTTCAGAAATTTTCTTCAGTCAACTCAAATGTGTGAGAACTAACTTGTGGCATCTTAAATCAGCCTAACAAAGTGATGGGAATGAGCATCCCAGTATTGACGTGATAATCATTGTCCATTTTCCATTCAGGAATGACTGTTGCATTCATACATACTTGGATTGTTTTTTCAGACGAGTGTTACAAATATTCTAAATTCTGTTATGTGGAATTAATGATTCTATATAAGACTAGATTTAATACTAAAATGGAAGATACCACATTCCTCTTTGGCAATCACCTTGATGGCTGTCATAGGCATGAAGATGCTGTGTGAAGACATCTGTTAACTTCGGTGATGTTAATGAAATGGAAGTAGTAAATGAACCTGAATGTATGGTATGGTCCTAGAGAAACAAGTAAGGTTTCACTCTGTTGTAATGAAACTGTGGTCAGATTGTCCACGTAGGCCGCCTTCTGATGGCGGAAGAAGGAGAAGAGGTGGGGGAAATCCCACTTGTTGGAGTTTCGATGCTGCAGTCGTAGAATCATAGAATAGTCTGGGTTGGAAGGGACCCCTAAAGGTCATCTAGTCCAACCCCCCTGCCGTGTGCAGGGACATCTTCAACTAGATCAGGTTGCTCAGAGCCCTGTCCAACCTGACCTTGAATGTTTCCAGGGATAGGGCATCTACCACCTCTCTGGGCAACTTGTTCCAGTGTTTCACCACCCTCAGCATAAAAAATTTCTTCCTTATATCTAGTCTAAATCTACCCCTCTTTAGTTTAAAACCATTGCCCCTTGTTGAAGATGCTGTGTGAAGACATCTGTTAACTTCGGTGATGTTAATGAAATGGAAGTAGTAAATGAACCTGAATGTATGGTATGGTCCTAGAGAAACAAGTAAGGTTTCACTCTGTTGTAATGAAACTGTGGTCAGATTGTCCACGTAGGCCGCCTTCTGATGGCGGAAGAAGGAGAAGAGGTGGGGGAAATCCCACTTGTTGGAGTTTCGATGCTGCAGTCGTAGAATCATAGAATAGTCTGGGTTGGAAGGGACCCCTAAAGGTCATCTAGTCCAACCCCCCTGCCGTGTGCAGGGACATCTTCAACTAGATCAGGTTGCTCAGAGCCCTGTCCAACCTGACCTTGAATGTTTCCAGGGATAGGGCATCTACCACCTCTCTGGGCAACTTGTTCCAGTGTTTCACCCACCCTCAGCTAAAAAATTTCTTCCTTATATCTAGTCTAAATCTACCCCTCTTTAGTTTAAAACCATTGCCCCTTGTCCTGTCACAACAGACCCTACTAAAAGGCAGTCCATAAGCTGTCAGCGTGTGTCTCAGATGGGTAATAAATTTTCTTCTGCGATCACACTGTAGAGGATAGAAACAGGCCTAAAACAGAGGAGCATAACGAGAACGAGTGTATTTTGATGTCTCTGTGTCTCCCTGTGTACTGTCACTCAGGTAAATGAAATAGATTACCTTGTGCTTTGGGTACATGTGATTAAGACCAAGAATTTTATTTTCTGTCAGCTTGTCAAAAGACAAGGAAGAAAAATGCATGTATTCTCCAGCCTATTATCATTTACCTTCAGGTTGTATTGAAAACATCTGTGTAATATCACATGTGATATGTAAACTTCAGCTTATCAGCCAAGAGCATCATCTTGTTTTGTGGAATGAATGTTATATTTTAGCTTAGTTTCTGGCTTTGTTTCCCCGTGGTTGTTTTAAAACTGGGGCACAGATGCACCTTCGGCATATAATGCATGTGCATAATCAAAAGCACTGGTTTGCAGTAAATAATTCATGTCATCTGGGGCACTTGGTTCTGATAATGAGATCTCAGGGGCTTGGCTCTTTCCAGATAATATATGAAATATTCTTTGCTGTTAGTCATTCACATTGACAAGTACTTAGTTAGCAGCTAATAGGATTTGTGTGTTGAGGGGAAGGAAATTCCTTAAGTTTTCTAGCTGCTTCTGTACTTTCTTGATGTCTCTTTTCCCTGTCTGCCTCAGCTTTGAGCAGCTCTGGCTGATAAGACTTGGAAGGACAAATGACTACCACCCCTGGGTTAAAATCCTGAGGAATTGACATAGGTAGGGATATAAATCTAAATTATGCTTTTATTGACAACCTGCTCCTTACAAAATCTGTATGGAAATTCTCCTTGAAGGGGAGGAAAGTTGATAGATGTGTGAAGAGGTGTTGGTCTTTCTGTACTTTCAGAGGGTTATGAAAGTTGATGGAAAAAACTTGCATCTATTTACATACCCATTAAACTGTTTAGGAATACAGAGCTTTGGTTAGCTTTGGTCCTCCCTTTAGGCAAACTTTGGCAGGACAAATTAAATAATTTGTGTTATGTTCCACAACTGACAGGATGTTGAGGTAAGAAACTGTGAAGTAAGCTTTTGTTTTCAACTGTTAGCATGTTTTTCTTACCAACTTGTGTGCAAGCGAAGTGATGAGTAACAACATTTGCTCAAAATCTGTTGATACTCATGAGCTTTCAAGTCAGCAGTCCAAAACTCTCATAAAGGAGGCTGATACAAGGAAGGATTATTTGGGAGCAGGTAATGGTAAATATTCTACCCAAAACAAGTAAGGACTGGGTTTAGCATTTGAGCTGATGCCTTGTATATCTCTCTCCAATTATGAATGTCAGATTCCGTGTGTGTAATAGCAAACATAATCACTATAGGTTCCTCACCCTATTGTTTTGGTCGCTAAAAATTTTATATTTTTATCAAAAGCTGTTATTAGTCAAAAATCTTCCTTAGTGAATGTGTTTAACTGGCGCCCTTCCCTAGTGCATAGTACTGCAGTAATCCTGACAGCTTCTGTAATTAATAGCAAATTAGCATATGACTGTGGCTTCTTCTGAACCTTATCCCATCTGCTGCTCATGATGCTTGGCTTGTCAGTCTTCTGTCATGGATCTGCTGAGGGTATTAACGATGAAATCCATCTTTTTCCCTTCCAGAATGTTTAAAATGTACACCACGTAAGTGGGCAAGAAAGATATTTTTTTGAACTTTTGTTAAATAATTATCATCTGCTTTGTGCACTTCGGTGTGCTGCCTCGATAACAGAAAGATCAAAAGTGATCTGCTAGGTACTCTTGTGATTCTGTGCTTCTCCTCTGCTGTTAGTCGTGTTCATGTCTGTCAGCTTTTTGTTTAATGGCATCATATACATATCTGTTTGGAAGAGTAAACTTGAGTGCATGTAGAAGTGCAGTTCACAATAACTCTTCCTTACAGGTTGTTACAGTGCTTACAGTGATTATTTTTGGTTGCTCTTTTCTCTCCTATCCTTTCCCTTGCTTTAGGCTCTCCTTACAAGTCTAATCTATACTTCCAGGACAGTGGTGTTTGTAAGTACATAGTGCAATATATGTAAAGGCACAAAGAAGAGGAGATGGACCCAGGGAAGGTGGTTTGGTCATCATTTTAGATCAGGGTGTGGAGTTTTTGATGAGTTGCCTGTAACTGCTGATGCTTCAAGTCAGCTGAGGTCAGCATAGGGAAACAAACTCTGGTGTTTGACCTTGAAAGAAAGGGTAAGGGTCTTAAGTCTTCTAAGGTGGAGAGAAGAAGAATGGGTTTGTTTCAAATGCAATGTATTTGAGGGGACTCTCCTCAGCATCTGCAACTTGAAAGAGAAAAATTGAATATATGCTTGTTATGTCAGATTCACCTGTGCTATAAAAAGATGTAATGTTTTTCTTGAATGTGGAAATATCCCATGAGCTCATATGTTGCTTGCATGGAGGTAGCTTCTTGGTTTTGCTATTGTAATAGAAAAAAATGTTCTGGAGGATGCATTGCTTTAAGAATAAAGACAAAGCTGAATGTGAAGGGATAGCTCAATATATGTAAATAACTCGCCATTATTCTTGTAATTCTGTTATCCTGGTAAGCTTCCATATTTTCAAAAGTGGTTATCAGTAATCCATATGTATGCTCATGATTATTCACTGTAAGTGTTGCTTTTGCAGCAAAGTAACCCTGGTGGGAATGATACAGACACTGCTGTTACTGTGAGGATTTTACCGATGATTCTTGCTTGAAAGAGAATTGTGATTTTATTTTTTCTTCCTTCCAAGCTTTTCCAGTAAGATCTGTGCTATGGTGCTTTTTGTCTGAAAATAGTAACTTTTATTGTAATTTTTTTTACCAAAGATAACTTTTGTGATCATATATGGCAAGTGAAGAGAATTAAAAATCCCTTAGGTTCAGCTGTTTTCTGCAGAGAATGAATTAACAGAACGCATTCTGTTTTCATTTGAGCTTAACATGGAGTGGTCATATGGGTTTCTGCAGAAGTGGGTCAAAGCTATTTTTCCGCTTTGCCTCCAGCCATTAAGGGGAAAATTGGGCTTTTTATGTCTATTTTAACATGCCTTCACCACAAAAAAAGAAAAGCCTTTTCAGCTCATGCTCTCACTCTTAGAAGAACTGTAACTTGAAAAATTGATGGACACATTTTAAGAAACTGGTTTCTGGTTCAGTTAATGATGAAAATAAATTTTACTCCTAAGAGATAAGTGCTAATTGAATACTTTGGTATTTTAGCTAAGGCTAAAAAAAACGTTCTAGGGACTTGGAAGTGGTCTTTAAATTGAACATGCAGCTGTGCTTATAGAGGAGGCGCCCTATGGAATATATACATGACCTTGGAGCGGAACTAGGAGAACCTAAGCAAAATTATGTCAAGACTGTGATAGAAGCTGGCTTGAATTTTGTTAATGTAACTTAAAATATAGTACAAGACACTTGACTTCTGGCCATCCAAATTGATTGAAACCAAACTCATTACTGATGTGGTCAACTGTTGTTTGGAAAGGGGATGAGAGATAACAGCACTTCAGAGGGAAATTAAAATGAAGATACCAGGCACATATGATGAGTCTCTTAGGAACATCTACCAGATTCTTGTTTTATCCTGTTTCCCTCTGCTTTTGAAATGATCTCAAAGCTTTCCATGGTTACATAGTTCATGTGCTGCAGCAATATGGTGAGTCAGAGGTGAAATAGTAATTTTAAGGTGTTGGTTTTGAGTATATACAGTGCCACTACACATCTGTGGTTTGCTAGTATGTTTTCAGTAAGGCAAGGTGCTTGACTGAGCTTTAAAATTTTTTTCGGTACTAACTTGAGTGCCCCAGGCTCTTTTACTCTTCCCCCGCTTCCCTATCCCTTGCCTCAGACAGCTAGTACTGTGTGAGTCCTAGTAAGAGTACAAGAGGCTTGTGATGTTAATAAAGCAGAAGAATTCATGCTTATTTTGAAAACCACGCATAGTGGAGAAGTAGGACCTGTTGTTTTCTTGGGAAATATGATAATAATAGCAAACTTCAGAGGTAAAATGTATTAGAAAGCAACTAGGTGTTAATTTTTTAAATAACCCAAGCCTATTGCGTGAAACGACATAATTACCGCTGTATGATCCCTGCTTTGTCATTTCTTGAACGTTCCATGCTCTGTACAAGCTTCCACCATCACTTACGCTGACTTATTTAAAGTATAATATTCACCTCCTGAATTGTTCTCATTACAGCTCTGGGGCAAGGGAAGCAAAGAGCCTCCCTTTCTGCTACCCACTTGCTCTTGTAAACAAGGCTGAAGTATGAACTGAGAATCAGAATGGTTCCTGTCTGTCCTGTATGGATCGATAGACCAAAGCAATGGGTGTCTTAAATTTGTTACTTCCCTATCCAGAACTCCAGCATGGATTTCCTCTTACTAAAGCACTTGGGGTCAAGTTGCCAGGTTTAGTATTAGTGAAATAACGCGGAAGATAAACTGTCCTGAGTATGTTTTTTTGGATTGAATACTCCTTTTTCAATGCTATGGGCTGTTTCGATAGATTTGTCTTCAGAAAACATAAATACATGGAGAGTGAAAGTAGTGTGGGAGGCATATATAAACAGCACTGGTGTATTATTCTTAACTTGTAAAATTAATGTGGAATATCTGTGTAATTTTCAGTTCTTTGTACTTCTTTTGCTATGAAAGAAACATTAAGATGTGATTGTGATAAAAGCATTTATATTATCTTTAAAAGCTGTCCACTTCAGCAGGTCATCTGCTAATAGCAATAATATTGGTCTGAAATAATGGGTTTAAAATCTAAGCTATACTGTATTCCTTGCTGCCTCCAACTGTACGTTCTCCAAGATACTCTGGGTATGTTTTATTTTGTGTTGTTTCTTTTTTAAATTTTTTTTCAAGGCTTCTTTCAGTGAAAAGTTTGCTTTTATCTGCAGAAGATGACCTAGATTTGGGATATTTGCACTCGGTTTTGAAAGTGCAAGTATCATGGAAGTTCTGAATTGAATCAGAGACTTCACCAAAATATATACAAACAAAATGATTAATGCCTGTCTTTTGAATCAGCTTATGGGTGGGTAGTCAGTAAGATCATGTTTAGCTGGTACATTCCTAATACTGGCCCCTGCTTCTTGTTGTGCTGTTGTGAAAAGCGGCATTGAAGGTTAACAGGTCCTTTCTCTTAAGGTAGGTGTTCTCTTTCTTTCACCCAACATCTAGGTCTCTTGTAGCAGTGGCTGAACAGAGTTAACAAGCCCCATGGCTCTGACAAATAGCAGAATTTGAATACCTGAGCAATTTTCTTAAGAAATTCTGTTCATAGCAAAGGTTACAGAGCTCCCTAGACTGCAAATTTTACAGAACACAAAAGCTTTGTTCAACTGGCTCTGACCTTTTGAAGGCTTCCTTCTTTACCAGTGAAGACATTTGCTCACAAAGATTGCTGGCTTCCCCTTTCTACAGTAGTACCTCCTGAAGGTGTGGACCATACCTTATTTGTTTTGTCCTCTTGGAGGATGGATGGTGGTGTGTTCAATTACCTGTACGCAAGTGCTGAGTGTCATGGGTATGTAATGTAGTTACTACTTTGCCTCTTAATCTATTTCCTCATTCTTTTTTCAGGGACCTTGTAAAATCTACTTTGGGAGGAGATGGCTACCTGTTACAGCTCTAGTTACAGAACTGCGTTTTATGGAGGGAAGGAAGCTTTTGGAGTAATTTTCTAGTGATATTAAAAAAGGAGGACAGACTTGCTTTGGATTCAAGGAAACTGGGTATTTGCTCATTCAAGTTCAGAGTGCTGTCAGTACTGTCACTGGCTGTGATAGCATTGTGTGGTTTCTACCTCTTGACATTCAGCATGTTGGTTTCTGTGTTGCACTTTGACTGCCTTGGATCTGGCTTAGGGGCTCAGGAGTGGTGAAGGTAAAAAGTGAAAATATGCAGTGTCATTTGAATGCATGCACTGATGTTGTGCATAACTACTCTGCACTTGTTTGGCCAGGTCCTGCCTTCCCCAGGAAGGTATTGGTACTTAGGTGCCTGAAAAAGCCTTTTTCACTAGGTTAGTAAGGACTTCCTAAGCTGTGGTGATGGTCTATATTCCTTATTAAGTTGACAGAAGCAGTCAGTGTGTGTAGGGCATTTCTTTTGATGTCAATCACAGGCCAGCATGTGAGTTGGTGCTCTTAAGAAATGAATTTTTCCCTGTAAGCTGAAGCTCTCAGTTTTATCGAACACTGCTGCTTCAGTCCTCAAAGACTCGTGTGGCTGAGCAACAAGATGGTACTGCCACAAAACTCTCGAACAGAAGAGTTGCCGTGAGACAGTCTCTCTTTGTCAGAGAACTGTTGATCTTCCAAGAAACTTTCATCTCCTGTTGGATTTACATAGCAATTGCCTCTTTTTGGGAATCCTGAATAAACTGGTGAAGAGTTCGGTTACTTTAAGCTAGAGGATCCACTTCCAGAACTTCCTTAGATCATCCCTAGGATTAGAAGTAGTGCAGGTCAACCCCTTTCTTTCAGACGTAGAAAAGAAACACCACTTTTGCTCCATGGACAGCCTCTCTGGGCAATATGTTGTCTTTAACATGTTCCTGAGCACCTGGTGGAGTTCGACTTCTCCCAAGCTTAAAGATGATGAGGATATAGCTAATGTAATGGTTGGCTTGATAAGAAGCTGATCCGGTCTTTGCTTTATCTACTGGTGCAATTGACTGGAAGTCATCATCATTATCTTCCTCCTGACCTGCCTCTTCAGGATTCATTTAGGAGGCATACATTATTCCATCGTGACTTCGTGCTGGGTGGATGTTGGTGTCAGAACACGTCCTTTCTGATAAGATGCATCCTGTCAATGAATCTTGGCACTGAGAGTAAGCTTTTGGCCTTTGCAGTTTGTGGTGATTTTTATTCAACTGAACAGATAGGACTGGAATTTTGTGGGGACCCTGAAGTCTCACTATTTTGCAGTTGATTATAGCCAACTACTTGGACCAAGCTGGGTTTAGAAAAGTTACTAATTATTCAGATGCCTTGGCATGCCTGTAAGAAAATCTATATGTAAAATGAAAAACATGTTGGTGCTACCCATACAGTTTTAACTCTACATTTAATATCACTGTTTGAAGTAATGAGTGATCTTGTTTTTAACTGTTTTTGTGGACTGACTCTATTGTATGTTGTTTTCTGCATTACCATAGGGGTTTTTTTTACACTTAAAATCATTTCAGGAAGGAATTGGTCTGAACCACATTTCCTTTGTTCTGTAGCAGGTACTAATTCATCCATTATACCACAGCGGGAAATGCTCAAGTAGTATTAGGATGGGGGGAATGTCGTATTTAAATCCCATCTGGTGCCTAGCTGAGTGTTGTAAGAAAGGTCATTCTAGGTAAACCAACGTACACATCCCATTTAGGATAAATGGTACTGGTGACATGTTTTTTCCTTGTTGATGGTACTGTATCCTGGAAAGATGATACTAATTTTTAACTGGGAAGTGAAAGCATATATATGACTGAGGTCCAAAGGCTATTACAGCTGCAGAAGCATTTTAGTTTGCCAGCTGAATGAAATATGAGGAAGTCATGTTTCTTTTGTGACTTGACCTCAATTTGTTGGTTTAGAGAGTGTATCTGCTTGAAGTGTACTCTGATGTGAAGACTAGGGAGGGAGGAGTTGGAATCCAAGTAAAGCTGAATGTTGCCCTACAGTGTTATTGCGGCTGTAGTATAAATATCAGGTTTGTGAAGGACTAGCTTTCACAATTTATTTGTTTTTTTAGCTCTTTGGTGTATGATGGTTGTCTGTAAACAGTGATTTGCCACAGTGCTGTGAGGAAATTGAGAGCAATGTGTTGTGGTGAAGGCTTGGGTCTTTCAAATGTTGTTGATGTCCTGGAAGAGCTAGTACAGATCAGCTGAAGCTAATGGGGAGCTGGCAAAATGTCTGGGCTACTGTGAATCAGAAGTTTGGAAGTAATTGGTTTTTTCTTGTCTAGAAAACAGTGAAAAGTAGTCAAATACAACATTTTCTTGAGACCAAATGTACACTTTCCAAAGCACGAGTCCAAATTCTCATGGAACACACCTAGATGTTTTGTGTAATACACTTTTGACAGTTGTACTTCATTCAACTAAGGTTTTGCCTAAATGTAACAACTGCTGTTATGTTAGTGCAGTGTGGTTTTAAGAAAGTTGGCTGTTTGAAATCAGTACGTATTATTTGATAATGACTTATGAAATGCAACATTTTGTTTCCTGTCTTTAAGTGTACGTGCTTGGTTTGACAAAGTGCCTACAATGTTAATGCTAGCTGTGTTTATAACATGTTGTTTGGGGATTGTAAATAATTTTGAAGCAGCAGGAGTGACCTACTTCTTAGAAGCATTTGCCTTCTGGCTGTTCTGCAGGTTCTGTGGATTCCTAGATCCCTTACATGTAAAGGCAGTCATCTTTCCGTTTTAATGCTATACAAAAGTAAAAAGAAGTATAATTTTAAATATTATGCAACTAAAATACTGCTTGTCTGTACAGTTATTATTGTACTTCCTAAAATGTGTTCAGCACAGCAGCAAGTGTGGCATGAACAACAACTACGTAAACTGTGTGAATTACTTTCTTGAGTACAGGGAATAATGACAAGCAAAATCTTTGTATATTAAGATTTTCTTTACTGCTGTTTTAGATCATTACCACTTCTATTTAAGAATAGTAAGTTCCTATTTCTTACTTATTTGATAACTTTACCAACACTAGATTTCATGACACAGACTTATAACTTCCCTAGGCTGGGTTATCATAAAATACAGAGTTTTGGCTAGAGGCGACCCAGTTCTTCCTGAGTTCGTGCCTTCATTTCTGGGGATATTTTACTATTTCATATTTTTATTTGAATTTAAGTGCGCTGTCCCTAGTGGATTTAAGGGCATAACAAATTCCTGGGGAAACCACCCTTCCCTTCCACAACATTTTTGTCTGATGTGGATATTTGTGTTTGAGAAGCTTGTATTTTAAGCAAGAACAACGTTTTTTGCAAAGAATGTCATTTACCAAGTTAAACTAGTATAAGGTATGGAATGAGGACAAAATGAAGTATATTGTCTAATGTAAAATGATGGGGATCAGGTAAAAATTCATAGCAAACTAGAGGTCTAATTATATAGTAAGGAAACGGAAAATGTTCAGTAGACCTTGGAATACTGAGGTACATGATCGGAATTGTAAAGTTACCCTAAACAGGTCTCAAAGGGATAATTGTTTTTTCCTTACGGATCACTGAAAAATGTCTAACTAAACCTTAAACAGTAAACTTCAAGGAGAAGACAAGGTAGTGACCTGGCTTGATTATCAAAACCACTGAATTAGGAGCAAGTCTTTTGACTTGTTTCTAGTTAGAACGATTTCCTAAACTGTTGGGCATTAGAAAACATTTACTTTGAAAAGGTAATGGGTCTCGATGCCTTTGTTCACATCTCTAACAAGAGTTGCTGATAAGTTTAGGAAAGTGACGGTGCTTACTTTTGTTTTGCTGCAACCATTACCGTCATCTGCTTGGTTTTCTGGGACCATTGGTATTGCTGTTTGGCACAGACCTGTGTCATGCTGCTGCTCTGGCAGCCTTGCACGCTGGTGAGAGAGGGACTGGCTCTTTGCCAAGCTTGTTGGAGAAGCAGTAGCAGCTCTCTTCATTGAAGAGCCATATCCTTTTACTAGGTCCTCCAGAAAGATGAAATCCTTCAAGACAGGGAAGCTCACTGGATTATGATGATGCTTTTGATTTTTGAAATCGTATGTTCCTGTACTTTTCAATATCTTAAATGGGTTTCAGAAGATGAAGTGGGTCTATTTACTGCTCAATTGGATTGCTTCCAAAAAATGAATCCTAATTGTACCTTGTCACATCGCCAGTGAATCCTCAGAAAGCACCTTCAGTCTTAGCAGTAGGCAGAGGAATAAGAATGTTAATATACATTCCTTTCAGGAGCAGAGTTTAAGGCCAGTTTTGTAGTGTGACCTCTGGGCTGAACCTCTGTACTTGCTCTCTCTCCATAGATGTTCAGTGTTGCTTTTAAAGATGTTCTTTATTAGGCTGAAAGCTGGAGTCGTTTCAGATTCTTGGGTGCAGGAGTCCGATCTTATCAGTTGCCTATTTTGTTTCCTTCCCTTCTCGGCCCTCCCTCCCACCCAGCCTCCCCTCCAGTGCAGTCTGACCCAAGGTCTTCCAACAGGCAGGTCTCCTGCTTGTTTTTCTAGGGTGGCGCTTTTGTAATTAAATGTTTGAAGCAGAACTGTGTGTTGCTCTGGTTTGCAGTTGCCTCAGATGTCATCCTCCTCTTATTCCTCACCAGGGTGGTACTTTTCTACAGTAAACAGTAAAAATCAATTTTTCAAGTTTTTGGTTTAACAATGCTAGCTGTGTCATGTTGGCTAAAACAACTGTACTTTGAATTTATTGGGCTTGTTTTTTGCCACTTAATTTTAACACTTAGATGGCCTTTGTTATGCAGAACACTTCAAATCCTGGAATTAACTTGTACCTAAGAAATTGTTCTCTGAAATTGATGTAGGAATATCTGGGACTCTTATCCATTGTTCAGCACCTGATCTTGGCATCTGCGTGCGTCCGTGGGCACATGTTAATATTTATTTTGGCTGACAGATCCTTGGATTTGCCTTCCAGCAAGTGCATGGCTTTCTGCAAGCTTTTTATTCCTGTGCAGTGTTTATCAACATACATCAAATTCAGTTGTCTTTCCTGTAGGCAATGAAGGAGTGTCACTTTTGTCCCTTGTGGCTGGCAAAAAGAGCCTTTGTTTGGTTTACTGGAGTGTATTTTTTAAAAAAAAAAAGTTGTTTTGTTTTGTGGGGTTTTTTTGTTTGTTTTTGTTTTCTTTCACTTGAACATTTTGATGATTTTATATTTTTAGGAAAGAATGATGGAGAAAGATACTTTTCCTGCAGTTTTTCTTCCTCTGCAAAGACTTTTGAAAACTTATTAGAGTGGGGTTAAAGATCTAAA
>NW_008795936.1:423889-429724 GCF_000699145.1 Aptenodytes forsteri
AATAAATTGTTGTGCTGGGTGACCATTTCTATTCTGGTTGGTTGTTATGAACAAAATGGGAAGCTGTTCCATTAAATTTCACTAAGAGAATTAAAGTAATTTAGTTACAGGGAGGGGAACCTACAAATGTTCCCTGCAGAAATTCACTGCAGAACAGTCTTCTGAAGGGCTGGCAGGAAGGACAGGAAAAAAAATAATTTAGCTGAAAATAGTTAAAATACCTGAAAATGGATGAATGCTCCTGGACTTCAATATGGGTAAGGAAGTTGTAGAATGGGTTTCTGTTTGAATGATGGACAAGGAACTGAGAAAGTAATTTTAGGTAGCTGATACATTCATCTGAACTTTGTAGCTCTGGATGCTCAGATGTGGAATACCGTTACAAAATACACATACAAGATATCATTAGATGGGAAGGTCGTACCACTCTTTCATATTCTAGCAGGCATGTCAGTGTATACTTTCCGGTCCCTTGTGCTCACTGTAGCAACGTTTGAACTGAGGGAGAATCTCAATTACTTGCAGTGTTCTGGTATTGCAAAAACCTGCCTTGAAGGGCTGATCAGACAATATGAAATACAAACTGCTTTTCCTGCCTTGTTTGAAAAAATCACGTAAGACTAGAAATATTCCATTGTACATGTGGCTAAGTGTATGCGCTTGAAAAAAGTCCTTAGGATGCTAGGTCATATAATGTAATATTGCAAAAGAAATGAAGGTCAGATGACAGTACGTGGCTCTAACAAACTTAGGAAAGATGGCTTAATGGCTATTACCATGATGAACTTGGGAAAATACATGTATGGGTGTTGCCATGATGAGGTAGTTTGTGAGTCTATTGGGAAATAGACTTTTGCAGCTTTAAAGAAATGGTCATATCTGTCTTAAGAGTTTGGCTGGAAAAGCAAACAAGCAATCATTGTATCAGTGATATCAATTGCTATCAATGTTAGCAATCTTTTTGCTGTTATAGAGTTTGATACATAAATTGGAAAATATAAAAATAAGGATTTTCTTGTCTTGTCAGGTATATTACCAATTTGAAGAAAAGGGATGCTTCAGTTGAAGCAGCTACTTGCTTAAGAGGCTTTTTTGTGCGTATCAAGTATTGGAAACAAATATTTCCCACAATGAATTGGGTGGTAGATGAGCATGGTTTGCCGTCGCTATGCTTGTAGTATTCTTTACAGTTTGGTTTTTTGGAAAGAGAGCAAACTGAAAATATCTGTAATATTTGTAGGTATGCAAGTATCTCCTTGTGTAAAGCTCTGAAAGGGCTATGAATTTTGAAGTGATATCTTTTTCAGAGAAATATAAAACGTGCTTTTCCAAACTAAATATTGGCCAGTTTTATTTAACTATGGTTGGAGTGTTTCAGAAAGGTCAAGGTATAAGATTTACCCTCTGAATTGTGGTTCAGTTGATATGTTTTGCTATCTTAGTTGATCATTTCATGGTTATCAGCAGCCTTAAGCTACTCACTAGGCTATTGAAATATATTTATCTTCCAGGTGAGTAAGGTCATCTTTCCTTAGTATGAGAATACTGCTTCCCTATATCATATCAATTAGGTGTTTCTCTAGATGTTTGAGACAAGTCATGTCCTGCCACCAATGGCTTTATATAGCATGAAACTGCGATGCTTTGACTGAAAACAGTCTAGGAAAAACAAAATGTAACTGAAGCTTTTGGGTAGATTTTTTCGGACAATGATAATGTTGTTAGCAGTGTTAACAACATATGTCCAAAGCCTGTATAAGGCTGGTGGTGCTTGTCCCCAAAATGCAGTGTGTTAGCAGAAAAGTCCTATCTAGAATCTGTCCAATACTACAGGCTTCCCCTTTTCCCCTAAAAAACATAAAGCTACAGATGTTAGTTAGCCCCAGTAGTAAATATGATAGAAGTGGTTTATGTTTCTGTCATCCTTTTGCCTAAACACTTATATTACTCTTTATTTAATAATACTACTTCTACTGAGAACTTCAGTAACTTAGTTTTTCCAGCTCAGCCTGGAAGAAAAGTTTTGTTTGTGGTGTTTTTGTTTTTTCCATCAATGATATTAATGTAGTTGAGTTGACACAGATCACTCATTTAATTTTGGGACAACAAAAAAAACCCCATTAATAGGTTGGGATGAAAGCAAGATTTGACCAAATAAAACTCTAGCAGGAGTAGTGTGGGACCCAGGGTTGTTTGTCTTAGCCAATAAAATTATATTTTTTTTCTTAGGAGATGTTAGCTTTTTTCCTGTTGTCTTGACCTATCGCTTTTTATGTTTAATACTATGGGCTTAGTTATGAATTCTTGAATATCCAAAGTCATTACCATTTTAAAAAATGATATCAGGGTTTTTTATAACACTTGGCTTTCTTTTACGGTGTACAAAGAATGAAACACCTAAGTTCTTTTCTCAAAATTTTTTTTGAGAACTAACAGCATATGTCATTCATATTCATACCACCAAATAATAGTTTTTATAGCTTTTTTGTAATTTAATGATCTTCACCCTTAGAAATGTGAACATGATGGCTTAATTTACAAATACTGGTAGGCTGGCCATTGTATCTTAAATCTCTGGCTGTTGATTATTGATCAGATGCTCATATCATAATAGCCTCAAACTACTCACTTTTTCTCCCTGTGTGGAGGAACTGTAATCCATTGTATAAGCCAAATGTTGCGGGCGTGAAGAGAACATGACAAGCTCCTCATCCTATTTAGGTTTATTTGCTTTGTCCTTGCCAGCACCTCCAGTGTATATACCTGACTACTCATGCCTTTTTTTTAAGCTTTATTTGTTTTATAGGATGCTTTCTGTTTTCATTTTACAGTGTATGAGTTAAATACAGAAGAACTTTCAAGCTTATTTGATATTACTTCTTTTTAAATTACTCCACAAATAATTTTCCTTTTTAAGGATCTTTGTGCAATTGGATACTGACTAGCTGAAGGTCAGGAGTTGAGTACATATTGTGTAATTAGCCACAAGCTTCATATTTGTCCTGCTTGTTGTGTATTGCCCTCTTCAGCTCCTCTTTTTAAGCACAGTGACTTGGTGAAGAACCCTTTTGTTCTGCTGGATTGCAAGATATCTTAAAGATATCTTAAAGGCAGGGCATTTCAGAGCCACAAAGGGATTTAGAACTGTTTTAGAGGGCATCCCATCATTAGTAGGATCTGGCTTTAATATGAGAAACCCTAAATGAATATCTAATCCTCTTCTTTTTGGGGAATAGAGGTTTTATTCTCACTTTGAAATACAGCCTTCCACTATCACAAGTAACTGAAACAGTTACTTGCAACTGCAGTTGGATGCTTGCCAAACAAGATATGTTGATATATATTTCATTTTGGCAACTGGCAAATGCTAAACTTGAGCCAGAGATAACTTCCTAGTGTTTGTGAGCTAGCAATGTGTGTTATAAAAATGTTATGTTATTGGGTTTACCTAAGTATTTTTTTATTTCTCAAGCTGAATGAAACAAGACCGGGCAAGTACCAGAGGTTAAATTCAGCATAGACAAAAAATTCTGCTAGACATGAGAAACATATGTAGTAGACCATGATATAGCAGTCCTTAACCTAGCCTCAGCCTTAGATTACTTATTCCTAATGATTGCCATGGTTGTAAGAAGTGAAAGGTGCAATTTCATGCCTTTCCTGAAGAAAGACTGAAGGAGGCAGGGGGAGGTGATCCTTCCTCTCTATCCAGTACTGGTGAGGCTGCATTTGGAGTACTACCACTAATTCTGGGCTCCCCTGTACAACTAAGATACAGATTTCCTAGAGTAAATCTAGCACAGGACCAAAAGATGATTAAGGGTCTATAGCATCTCATATGATTAGAGGCTAAGAGAGCTGGGACTCTTCAGCCTCGCGAAGAGAAGGCTCGGGGATGATTGTATCAATGCGTCTACCTGATGGGAGGGAATGAAGAAGAGGGAGGCAGGCTCATTAGTGCCCACTGATGGGACAAGAAGCAATGGGCACACACCGAAACATGTGAAATTCCATCTGAACACAAGAAAACACTTTTTGACCACAAGAGTGGTCAAATACTGGAACAGGCTGCTCAGAGAGGTTGTGGAGTCTCCACCTGTGGGGATATTCAAACCCCAACTGGACACAGTCCTGGGCAACCTGTTGTAGCTGACCCTACTTCAGCAGAAGGTTTGGACTAGATGATCTGGAGAGGTTCCTCCCAACCTCAGCCGTTCTGTGAGCGTTGTAAAGAGGATTCCGATGAATTGTAAATGTCTTTGGAACTGCTGGCTGATTTTGTTTGCTCAGGTACTCTAGCTGTAAACATATAACTAGCTAAGAAAAATACGACCCCTTCTTTTCATGAAGGCCTTTTTCCACACTTAGCAAGCTTATCCAATGGTGTTTAACTTACCTGTGAAATGCTATGCTGTTTAGAAGTCAGCGTGAGTGCTCTGTTGATCATTTAAGCTTAAACAACACAATGGCTTAGATTTTAGACTAATGAAAGTTTATTTTGAAGCTTGTAACAAGAATTATGTTGTTAAAAGAAAATGTGTGTGCTTAGTATGATTCTCACAAGTGCTTTATAATGTTACGTGCTAAAGTCCTCAAAGTTGGTATTTCTGCTATATACACAGTTAAATTGGAGGCTGATTCATAATTTTTCCCAGTTGGATAAGTGTGGTGGGAAATTTTGTGGGCTGGAGCAGATTGGAAAGACAAACTTCCTGGGTATCTCCTCTTGAGAAAAATTTCCTTTTGACTGAACATCTGTTTCCCTGTCTCAAGATTAACCTTTAGCATCATATTTGCAGAACAGTTAAATCATGAATAGATGCGAAACTGCTGGAGTTTTTTTCTTTCCATTGTGAATATAAATACTTAAAGCAATAGATGAGCAAGATTATAATTTGCTGTAAAGTAGGAATATATATATTCAATAATATTTTAAGCTAGGACTGTATGTATTGGAAAAGGCATGAAATGTTCTTGAAATGAGCAATGAACATTTCATTAGGTGTCTTTAAGCACCTGCATAAAACCCTTCATGAATTAAGGGTTCCATATAAAGGAATATGCATTTTCAATACATGAAAATGCTGGATGTGAGCATCAGCTTTTACTCTATCAGTGGGTCATTCTGAGGCCTGTGTGAAGAACAAACTCTTTGTATGTGTTAAACAATTGAAAGAATGTAAATATTTAGATCTCTCACTTATTTTGCCTCTAGTTCTGTAAGCTCCATAAAATGTAGATGTATTCAGTTTGAGAGCAGTTTCAGTTCCTGAAGTTCCACTACCAAAACGTAAGAATAGTTGTTTAGTTGTTTACTTGGCAAAAGCAAAATTAATTCCAATACTATTACGAATGTGCTCCACCAGCCTACATCTGGTCAAAAAAGATCATTGAATCATAGGATCGTAGAATCATTTAGGTTGGAAAAAACCTTTAAGGTCATTGAGTCCAACCATAAACCTAACATTGCCAGGTCCACCACTAGACCGTGCCCCTAAGCACCACATCTACACATCTTTTAAATACCTCCAGGGAGGTATACTCCACCACTTCCCTGGGCAGCCTGTTCCAAGGCTTGACAACCCTTTCGGTGAAGAAATTTTTCCTCATGTCTAATCTAAACCTCCCCTGGTGCAACTTGAGGCCATTTCCTCTTGTCCTGTAGCTTGTTACTTGGGAGAAGAGACCGACACCCACCTCGCTACAACCTCCCTTCAGGTAGTTGTAGAGAGCGATGAGGTCTCCCCTCAGCCTCCTTTTCTCCAGGCTAAACAACCCCAGTTCCCTCAGCCACTCCTCATAGGACTTGTTCTCCAGACCCTTCACCAGCTCTGT
>NW_008795936.1:430157-441759 GCF_000699145.1 Aptenodytes forsteri
CAGTACTGGGCCCTGGGGAACACCGCTCGTGACCGGCCGCCAACTGGATGTAACTCCATTCACCACAACTCTCTGGGCCCGGCCGTCCAACCAGTTTTTTACCCAGTGAAGTGCACACCCGTCCAAGTCATGAGCTGCCAGCTTCTCTAGGAGAATGCTGTGGGAAATGGTGTCAAAGGCTTTACTAAAGTCCAGGTAAGCAACATCCACAGCCTTTCCTTTGTCCACCAAGCAGGTCACCTTGTCATAAAGGAGATGAGGTTAGTCAAGCAGGACCTGCCTTTCATAAACCCATGCTGGCTGGGCCTGATCACCTGGTTGTCCTGTACATGCTGCGTGATGGCACTCAAGATGATCTGCTCCATAACCTTCCTGGCACCGAGGTCAGATGGATAGGCTTGTAGTTTTCCGGATCGTCCGTCCGGCCCTTCTTGTAGATGGGCATCACATTTGCTAACCCCCAGTCAACTGGGACCTCCCTGGCTAGTGTAAAGCTCTTTCAACGAGCCCTGCTAACTCCTGTGCAAAGATCCTTTCCCTGCTTTGAGACAAGTGTACCCCATTTGTTGCCAGTGGGCCTGGTGTTGTGTAGACTTGACCCATGATCAAAAAACCCCCAAATTCTGCCAGTGAGACCAGGCTTGGAGCCAGGTATTGATCTGCTGGCTCTTCCTGTTTCTTTCCTTATCATTCCCTGCAAATGGAAGGATAGAGGAGAACATTACTTGTGGTCCTGATCCCTTAACCAGTAGTCCCAAGGCCCTGAAGTCTCTCTTGATTGCCCTCAGACTTCTTGTTGCAACTTCATCGCTGCCTACCTGAAAAATCAATAATGGATAATAATCTGAGGGCCATACCAGGATAGGAAGCTGAGGATGCTGAGAATTGGCCCATGTATTTGCAAAGCCACTTTCTGTCATCTTTGAAAGATTATGGCAATTTGGGGAAGCTCCTGGTGACAGAAGAAAAGCAAATGCTGCACTTGTCTTAAGAACGTGAAAGGGGAATCCAGGGAATGTTAGGCTAGTCAGCCTAACTTCAATTGCTGGGAAGCTTATGGAGCAAATTCTCCTGGAAGCCATTTCTAAGCAGATGAAGGACAGGACGATGAATGGGAACAGCCAGGGTAGGCTTACCAAGAGAAAATCGTGCCTCACCCAGTTGCCTTCTATGATCACATGGTTGGCTCTGTGGACAACAGCGGAGCAGTGTATGTTGTATACCTGGGTTTTAGGAAGGCCTTTGGCATGATCTCCTACCATACACTTACAGCCAAGTTGGTGAGATCTGGGATGGACAGCAAGCCAAATGGGAGTCAGCAGCGTGCCCTTGCAGAGAAGGCCAAATGCACTCTGGGCTTATTAGCAAGAGTGTAGTCAGAATGTCATGGAAAGTCATCCTTGCCCTCTATTTGGTACTTCTGAGATGACATCTGGGTAACTGTGTCCAGTTTTGGGCTCCCCTGCGCAAGAAGAACACTGACATATTGGAGTTAGCGGAGAGCTGCCAAGACGGAGTTGATGCCCGTGACCTATGGTGAGGTGTGGAGTGGACTGGGTATGTTCAGCCTGGCAAAGAGAAGTGTGATACTGCTAAGAGTAAGACTAATAAGGGTAGTCTTACTGCTGTCTGCAACTTTTTGGGAGCATATGGAGAAGGAGCCATATTCTTCTCAGTGGTGCACAGCAATAGGACAAGAGGCAACAGACAAGTTGGGAAATGGGAGATTCTGATTAGATATAAGGAGAAACTTTGTGACCATGAGGATGGTCAAATATTGGAACAGGTTGCCGAGAGAAGTTGTGGAATCTCCGTCCTTTGAGATACTTAAAACTTGAGGGAATGTGGCCCTGAGCAACCTGCTGTAATTGGTCCTGCTTTGAGCAGTGGATTAGAGTAAGTGATATTCAGAGGTCCTGTCCAACCTCGGGTTTTCTCTGACTGTGTGACTAGGGAGAGCAGAGGGGACAAGATGTACACAGCTTGTTCTTAAGCCGGTTGGATCGTGATGTATTCTGCCAAGTGCCTTTATTTTGGCTAGCAAGCTAGCATGACTTAATGCTCAACTTCTCTTTAACGCTAGGAGCAGAAACATCTTGCACACAGCAGAAACCAACCAAGAAATCTAGAGGTATTTCTGCTTTTAGAGTCTGCTTAATTGGTGTCAGAGTGTGTGTAGGAGGAGTTGAAGTTGCATGTTACTTGGTCTGAATAGCAAATTCCAGTTGCATTAAACTTTCAACACCCCCCACCCCCTCCCCAACAGAAAAGCATTATTGGCTGCTGTGTTAAATCTGACAGTTGATGTTCAATCTTGAGTGGTGGGGTGATTCACAGGAGTGCAAACTTTTAGCATGACTTTGAGCTCTTGGGTATCTTGTTGTTAACTTCAGAATATTCTGAAATTATTTGTTAGCTCCAGCTTTAAGAGAAAAAAAAAATTCTGAAGTTACTTGTCTAAATACCTACTTTTAAGTGTCCATCACTCTTCTACAGCAATTGTTCATTAGCTTTTACTTGACATGGTGCGTGAGCACCCTGTCCTGAATAATATAAGAATGTGTACAAAAGTTTAATTGGAATTAAGAAGCCAACCTTTTGCCAACATAGCTATGTAAAAACTTGAGTGATAGGGGTTTGATGGTAATATTAGGTCAACAGTTTTAGGCCTGATTTGTTAAATTTGTAGGAATAACTTTGAGTTTCTTTCATAAGTTGTCTTTGGATCTTGTTATGATTGGAAGGAGTGTTAGCAAATCCAAACTTCATATACATCTGTTTTTTAAAATGGAAAGGTGTCCTGCTTTCGGCTGGGATAGAGTTAATTTTCTTCTTAGGTCTTGTGGCATACTTACAAAATAATGCTGTACAAGGGGAATGACTTGTAAGTGCTAGTTGTTGTATGAAGATGATTTTTGTTGTATGATTATGATTGAACTGGTTAGAGGAGCACAATATGTCACATGAATTTTTAATCTTACCTAGAGTGCCAAAGACCTTGCTTTGTGTTCAGAGCTGCTGACTGTGTTCACAATTAAAAAAAAAAAAGAGGAGGAAAAAAAAAAGGCAGTACTACTGATTCACAATCACAATTTGTGTTTTACTTGGGAAGTACTTGAAAAACTAGTTAAGGAAAGCTGTCATATAATTTGTTGCAGAGATGCAAGTGGGCTTGACAGTCCCTGAAGGAAGAGTATTGGTGATCTGTAGATTAGGCTTAGTAAGTTTGCCAATGGAAGCAAGAGTTGTGTCTTGCAATTGCATCTTGTGTGATGCAATTGAAACTGCTCTTTATGGTAGGATTAATCTTTTACATAGTTACATTAGCCTAGTGATTAAACAAGCTAGTACATCATATGGGAGTGTCCACATCTTTTAGCAATTGGAACTGGTTTTCTTTTGCAGAAAATGGTGTAGCTAAGTAATTAGGTTTTTTTATAGGCAAATAAGTAGGGACTAAAAGAGGTAGACTGCTTTCAAGCATGAAGGGATACCTAATGTTACATGTTAAATCAAAAACAGGCGTGGTGTCCCTGCTCTAGAGCTGGTGGTTTAACACTTCTGTTTTCCAGGGGAAAATGGAGAGAGATCAGGCACAAAGGGGGAAGCGAGAGGAAGAGAGAAGTACTTCCGTGCAAATTGGAAAGATTGCAGGGTAGAGCATTACCTATAGCCAAAACACTTGGTATTGCTTTTCCAAAGGTAAGGATATGTAAGTTCTTCCTTTCTCAGCACTTTTCTCACTGGGAGGTAATGGGAACTCAACCTAGCAGCCTTTCACATGGTGAGCATGAGATTGAATGACCTCTAATTCCACACAGTAATATCTAGTGTTTGATGTAAAGCCTCTTTAGTTCTGGTACTAAGCAGTTGTTTGTTTTTGCTTCCAAAATATTTAAAGACGACGGTTCAGTGTCTTTTGTTAAGAATGTTATTCTCGACATGGTTCTTCTCTTATGTAAATGATATTCCAGAATAAAATATTATTTAGGCTTGTTCATTTTTGATTACTTGAATCAGGAGGAGTTGTTGCAATATCAACATGGCTTTAAAGAGATATTTTTTCATGTAACTAATACGTTATGAATAGTCCCTTTTTGTTTTCTTAAGTTGAACCTTCATCAGATGTGTGTACTTGTTAGGAGGGGTGCAAATCTCTCAAATTGCTTTATTCTCTAGCATTTGTTCATCTGTTGTAACGCATGTATTCTTGAATTTACTGAAGAAAAGGGCGGTTGAGGTGTGTGTTTTCTTTTTTTTTTTTTTTAAAGGCATCAATTGTAGATGCGAGGGAACTGAATTTAGCCTTAGTGATTCGGTAACAGTATCCCTTGTACTTTGGTAGCCTTTTCTTTCTGCTAATACTTTGCAAGCAGTAGGATGGTAACCACAAAGTTGACTAAGAAGATATTTCATAGTGCGGCAGTCTCTTTGCCTTAAGAGGCAATGAACTTAAGCTCAATATACTGGAATTTAACATGATCCCGAAGCAGGGGAGAAAACATTTTTGAGTAGCTTACGTCTAAGAATCTTTCATTGCAGCCCAGCTAGTGGGAAAAACATGACATGCATTTTGTCTTCGAACATGAAGGGGATGAAGCAAGGGGATCGAGCAAAATAAGATAGTATGCTAGTAAATTACTGTTGCTTCTACATAATGTGAACATTGAAGTAGTCAGATATTTCCTTTGCCAGGATAAGATAAGCAAATGTATATAGGCAGTATGGACTGTGAGTTTTGTGAGGTGATCTTTCTGGGTTTGCATGTACTTTGGAAGCATCTGCTGAGTGGCTGACTTTTTTCTTTTTTTCCCTCCAGTGGAGTGTTATACCATTTGTTATACCATGCAGAATATTAAGAAGAGGGCAGATATGAGTTTTCCTTTCATTATATAAATATTCAGATTTTTTGAGGGGTTTTGATTTGATATGGAACTTAAAATAGCAAAACTGTATTTGACCAGTTTTAAAACCTTCACCTGTACATCATAGCATCGTAGGAAAATTCAGGTTAGAAAAGACTGCAGGAGGTCATCTAGTCTAGCCTCCTGCACAAAGCAAGGTCAGACCAAGTGTTTTAAAACTTGTGTAAAACATGTCTTGCTTGTGACCTGCAGCTGGAAAAAAACATTGCTCATGTTTGACATAACTTTCTGGAAGTATTCTCCATTCTCTAGTCCTCCTCCGCTCTCCCCCCCATCCCTGGTGTTTTGCAAGTCTGCAAAGCAGAAAGCTGCTTCAGGTAGGTTTTCTGTCCTATTGTTTTACCTCCCATGCGTAAACAGGAATATACATGACAACTGAGATTTGAGGAGGAATGAAACCCATGTTAGGTCCAGCTGGCCCAGGTAAGCAGTCAGTAATGCTTTTGCGTAAGTTACTGAGGACTGGGTCTGAGCTGTAGGCTTTGACACTAAAGGATTGCTACGGTAGCTGTGTCTCTATGTTTTCCTGACTTCTTTGAGTGTGATCTTAATCTCCTGTGAGAGTAGCTGGAGGCAAGGAAAGAAAGATTGCCTGCTGATTGCACAGCCTTTTCTGCTACAGCGATCAGGTGCGTTCTTCCCAGTTGCTCCAGGAAAACCCATGTCTGTCAACTAAGTGTAAAAGGTGACAGGTATATGGTGAAAGCAAAGTCTTAATGTGTGACTATAACCCCACACATCTATTTAGGTTGTTTGAAATTGAGATCTTCCAAATTCAGTAAAACGTTTTGCAGAAGCTGTAGCCTGTTTTCCCAATATTTCCTAATACTAGTTAGCTTTTCATCATGGCTGAAGGTCCACTGATTTGTTACTGTCTCTATTTCTGAGGGCCAGTCTTTACCCACCTGATGTATTGGCCTCTACCTGATAGATTAGTCTCTACATCTGTTGCTGAGCGGAATATCTGTCTTGCTGCACAGAGTTGCTTTGATTCTGCTGATGTTGTGAAAGTGAAGTAGCTGGCTGGCCCTAGTCATTCTAGACCCTACACTAAATGTTCTTGCCTCCTCACCTATTGCAGGTGACTAGCTGCCTTCAGTGTGATTTCCACCCCCTGCTTCCAACCAAATTCATGTTAAGGTGACAGATGCATTGTTTGGTTTGGCTAACCTCACTGGTAGCTTTTTGAATTCTGATGAATCGGTCATGGGTTTTGTGCCCTTTAGCAAGTTCAGATGGTCTCCAGTCAGAGGAACTGCAGTCACTAACCTGGAGTAAAATCCAAATTTTAGATAGGCCAGTTCCTCTTGGTGTTCTCACCCTGTTGTGATCTTGTAATGATATGTGATATTAATTGCAAAGATAGGCTTACTTACACACATTGTATAAGCACAATGTGGCTGTTGAAGAAACTACCAGAGAAACTAAGGTGGGTAAATGAGTTTTGCACTTAAGTACTTTTTACCAAGGTGCAGTTGGTAGCCTTTTGTATTCTCACTACTTCTTTTTGGACAGAATGCCGTAATTCAGTTAGTTTTCTTACTGTTCTTAAACTATAGTTTTCTATATTGCTGAAGATGAATACATAAAACCAGAGCTGTAACTTCTAAAAAATCCTAAAAACAGTTGGAACTCTTCACCTGGCAGCTTTCTCCTTGATGCGCTAGTTTAGTGGGACAGCAATTTGCAGTCTTTCTCTCCTAAGTAAATTCCTCATGCTATTAGCTTCCCAATTTCGGTGAACAACGAAAAGGGACAGGTTTTTCAAGACGGGAAAGCGTGCTTTTTCATTGCTGTTGGGTAGCTTTGGATTGAATTAATTCTTCTTTCCTACCCACAATATTAAAAAAACCAAAAGAACAAAAAAACCCAAAAAACCATCCACCCCCCAAAAACCAAAACACACACACACAAAAACCCCAACCAACCAAAAAAAACCAAACCAAAAAACCAACCCCAAACCCACCAAAAAGCCACAAACCCCACGGTTTCTTCGGTGCTTACGGTCACTGGCAAGATGGGCTATGTCTGTTGCTGTAAGGACAGATAGTCCAGACTAGAGGTCTAGGATCACTGATTTGCAGTGAATGTTTCAGACATTTAATATATTGCTTTGTATTACTGGGACAAAAGAGTGTAGGTAAGGCAATAATCACCTTTGTGTATAGCTTGCTTTGACAAGTTATCTTTAAGTCATGCTTCTCCAGCTTTCAACTTTGAGTGTACACATCTTAGATAAACAGCCACCATCAATCTGATGGTTCTTTACAAAGGATCTAGCAGACAGAATGGACTAAGCTCACTTTGGTTGGGATATATTTGCTGTGCTTTGGCTGTTGTGAAAATGACTTGCATGGATAATGGCTGACTAAAGGCTATCAGACTTGTGAGGGCTTTTTTTATTTCTGCACTGGTGAGGTCAAAATTATATATACTAATTATTCAGCAAACCATGTGTGTTCTGGAAGTCAGTTTTTCTTCAGCAGATCTGTGTCTTCTACTGCTTTATTAATTCCTCAAATTCACGGAATTTCAGATCACTTCGTAGTTTGAATAAAGAAGGGTTTTTCACAGGTAAAATGTGCTTTTAAATATACCTCTACCTGATAACCTTTGTTATGGCATTTGGGTATTAATTAAACATTATTCAAGAGTGTTCTGATTATAGAATTCATAACTTTACAAGTTAATTGAAATACCAAATATCTTAAGTGCCCAAATATAAGAACTGACACATCTTCGAACCAGCTTACTCGATTCATCTATTTTTCAATGAACTAGTGAACAGTAGTGACTTTTTTTCTTGCAAAAAATCCTTTCTGCAGACTTCTTTTTTCCAGATGCTTAAAGTTAGAGAGGAAACAGGGAAGTTTCAGCAGTACTTGCCCATTCTAGCTGCGCATACAACCCAAATCTGGGACTTAATAGTATTTGTCTGATTCTCATACAATTCCCTGTGACAAGATGATCATAAAGTATGGAATGAGCATTAAAAGAACTTACTGCTTGCAACTTGGTTACAGTAAGTGCACTCAGTCGACTCCAATGCAAAGCAGTACCAGTTTGCTTGATTCACCTCCTGTGATGATTTATGTGACTCTTAGTTTGTATGCATTGTATAAGTAGTACACAGGCAGTTTTGACTGAGTTGTATCTCAAGTTGTTGTAATGGAATTACTTCTAGCACATTTTACAGTACCTACTATTAAAATTGCTTTATATAGTAAGCATATTAATAAAACTGCATAACCTATTAAGTATTAATGGAGATGGGCTGTGCAGTTTGAGATTAGTGTGTGAGTCATTGTATAAGACACGGAGAGTAGCATGCTGCATACTTGGTTCAGAAGTAGATACCGAGTGTTTACTGGGACTCTGTCTTGCGGCATTCCCTGGTGAAAAAACGTCTAATGTGTATCTGCTAAACTTCTGACTGTCTACTTATGTTATTGTAAGGTATAACTCTGGGAACTTTTGCAGTACAATAAAAAATGGGAACCACAGTGCAAGCAAGTATGTATGATTTAACATTTCTACAAAACTGTTGTTAGAACCAAGAGGGTGTAAATCATCCAATTAAGAATTTCCTTACAGTCATTAGCTGTTGGTATTTGGTTTCACAAATGCCAAGAGCAAACTATTTAACTTGGACATAAAAGCCATAGTAAAAGTTGAATGAGCATACTTGAAAATCCTTTCCTGATAAGAAGGGAAGGAAAAATACAGCCATTCATTGTTTTTCAAGGTGGACAAGACTTGAATTTTTTAATGAAGTTTTGACATATCGCATTCTCTCTACTCAGGAAGGCAAACGCATTATCTTTTCAGCTTCCATCTGTTATGACTAATCTTAATTTAAAAGCAGCCTTTTAATCTTCAGCTTCAAAACCTGTGTTCACTTTATTTTCTTGTACTTCTCAGGATCTTCAGGACTCCGGTTCACAAAGTTTGTTATGACCAAGGTCATAACTTGAGAGACTCTAAGACAAAAGCTAATTTCTGCTGAGTAATCTGGACCATTAGAAAATGCTGTGACTTCAAGTTAAAAGAATACTTCAAAATAGGAGCAGCAGAGTACTTAGGTTTTCAGGAATT
Organism: Aptenodytes forsteri; assembly: GCF_000699145.1. Lineage (NCBI taxonomy): Eukaryota > Metazoa > Chordata > Aves > Sphenisciformes > Spheniscidae > Aptenodytes > Aptenodytes forsteri. The sequence continues at coordinate 439,178 of NW_008795936.1, forward strand.
CTTTGCTTTTACAAGGAATTTACTCAAACCCCTGTCTGGGATATAAATGCCAGTTAAATGGAAGCATGCACAGGTAGCAGCATCCTCATGCAACAATTTGTGTGACCCAGTCTTCAAATATACATTGGGGGCAGTGTTTTGAGGTACTAATGAATAATAGTTAGCTAGATGGCTAGCCTTTTACTAGAGGTCAGAATGCTTAATAGCATCACTAATATGAATGTTAGCTTAGGTTGATGTGGGATGAAATGTGCACGTTTTGGAATTGGAGAAAAAAGATGTACTTCCCCCTATTGCCAAAGTTAGATATGGAAGTTGCTAACACTAGGAATAGCTTGATTTCAAAATGGCTGAAAAAATAATACAAAATACAACATGGAAGTGTTGTTTTGGCTAGTGCATATGCAGTAAGTTTGTTTTAATGCTAGCGATAATTAAAGGCTTCTCCTCGGACTGCCTGTCCAGTATTGAACTCCGGTTCTTGCTATATTTCCTTTTTTCAGCTGCATGTGAACCTTATTTCTTGAAGGAGCCTTGCTTTTGAGTCCTGGGATCTCTCTTCTGTTGATTAAGCTGTCTAAGAGCTCAGAATATGAGGTATTGAGATGTGTCCCATTAGATGTCTAGGTGTGTAGATGCTGTAGTACGTAGCATGGCTTTTTTGCATTGTCTGCATTGCAGCATCCATTATTTACTTGCTGCACCATATTGTGTAGCAGTTGTCCAAGTTCTGAATGTTCCCAGATGACCTGTGAGGGTCATGAATAAGGTCCTGGCCTGAAAGAGCACTGAGACTGAATTAGCATTGTGTCTATCTTCTGGACCTGTGGTAAATCTGTTAAACTTTTACTCATTGTAGGAAGATACAGTACAGTTGTGAAAAGCCAAGCATTTGTAGACCTTGGTCATTAACATGATTTTGCCATTCGTGTTTGAAGGTTGGTTTTGTGCGACTCTGGCCTCTAGAAAGTAGGAACAAGCTTGGCAAAAGTGCTGTGGCAACCAACAGGTAAGACAGAATAAACTGGCATTCATTGGGAATTGAGGCATCATTCAATACTTACATGCTCACTAAATCAGAATGAACATACCTGTGTTTCTGGAGTATTTGCTGGAATTTTTTCCTCTTTTTTTTTTCCAGACTGAGTTGTACCCTTCCTGGCTGTGCATTTAGGGATAAAGGAAAAAGGGGCATCATATCTGATCAGTAACGGGTATAGGAAGGGCAAGTATCTGTATAAGGTTGGCCCTTCATTTCGAGTTGTGCCCAGCTGATCTTAACCTTGTTGGCTAGATCCACACGTGAAGCTTCTACAAAGTCTTCAGAGTAAGGACAAAGAAAATGCACTGAAGATCAAAATGCTCTAACAGTCTGCAAAAGAAATTCTTGGTTAAAATCAGCTTCCATCCTTCTCCTGATCATGTTGTTGATAACTAGAAGCTGTCTTAGTACAAGTTCTTTCCTTGTTGAAGCTAGTCTTCCTGTACCTTTAGAAGATTCGTTTAGGACACATGCTGCCTGGGTATTACAGATGACAATTGTGATGAAGGAAGTAAGGCTGAAGATCATAGTTCAAAGGCAAGACGACAGAGCATGCATATGGCACTGTTTTTTCACTGAAGGGTTTGTGTCATCAGCTTCACCTCTCTCTGGTCTGTGTCAAGAGTTACAGGCAGCAGTGTAAGAAACACTCCAGGTATATTTCAGTTTATGTGGCAGAATTTAGCAATTCTATAAATCAAATTTACTTTTCAGAGAAATAGTGATGAGTTAAGTATTTCTAACTTGAAAAAATGGTGTTAAAAGTAATTATTTCTTCTACAGATAAGTCAGGTTAGAAGAATAACCAAAGCAGCCAAAATTAGCTGTTCTGTTACCAAAACTTAATGTGACACTCGAGTAAGCTGGGGTGACTGGTGTTGGAATGGAGGTGTAACTCAAGGTGAGTAACTGACTTTCAAGCCTGTGTTTATGTAGCACTTGAAAACCAGGAGCTGGGATGTGTTCTCCTTGACCTGATGAGGAATGTGCTGCACAACTTGAGTTCTTCTGAATGCTTGACCTTGCTGGATGAATTTGAAAACTCACGTTTGCATCAAGAGAATTATGTGATGGAATGACTTTGTTTCTTTGTGTGCTTATCGTAACAAAACTATTGTAGAGCAGAATGTAGCAAAAGTATAGCTTGAGTTATCCTCGATATAGTCAAGTGTATTACATAATTTATTTGACAGCAAAAAACCCTGAGATTTGTTGTCCAGAATAAAGATCTCAAAATGCATAGTTGAAGTTTGTGCTGAAATATCCGAAGGTGATAATGCAGAGCTGTCTGTGTATCTATTAGGCTTTCCTTGTGGTACCACTGATAAAACAAGCAGTTGTGCGTGAAGATGCTCTCCATTGCACTGTTAGACATGGTCTCTCCAGCAGCACAAAGGAACTCTGGCCAGTAGGACGGCTTCATCGGGGGCCCAACTTAAATGCCTCTATGCAAACGGACGTAGCATGGGGAATAAACGAGGAGTTAGAGACGTGCGCATGCCTGCAGGGCTATGACCTTATTGGCATCACGGAGACGTGG
>NW_008795936.1:443648-448912 GCF_000699145.1 Aptenodytes forsteri
TCATGAGGTTTAACAAGGCCAAGTGCAAGGTCCTGCACCTGGGTTGGGGCAACCCCTGGTATCAGTACAGGCTGGGGGATGAAGGGGTTGAGAGCAGCCCTGCTGAGAAGGACTTGGGGGTACTGGGGGATGAAAAGCTGGACAGGAGCCAGCAATGTGCGCTCGCAGCCCAGAAGGCCAATCGTATCCTGGGCTGCATCAGCCTGATCTGGTTGAAGATGTCCCTGCTCATTGCAGGGGGGGTTGGACTAGATGACCTTTAGAGGTCCCTTCCAACCCAAACTATTCTATGATTCTATGATTTGAGTGAAAGCGTAGAAGAGAATTTCTTTGAATAATGCTTCTATGTTACCCTTCTTTAAGAAACTGAAGAGTTTCAAATGAAATAACTGAGTTGTCATATGCTACCTGGTCATAACAACAGTTAAGATTCTTTTGCTTAATTGGCATTTGTTATCTCTTATTGGCATGTGTGCTTGTCATAGCCTAGGGTGGCTTTCTAACATGACAGCAATTCGGTATGTAAGTTTTTTTGTGGATTAATGTATGTGTGCCAGTGTTTCAGCAGTGTTTCTCCCATTATAGCACTAATGATAACAGAAAAAGACTGTTTTCTCAGCTTCTCAAGCTGTGGAATAATTCAGCAATGCCTGCGTTGACAGGATTATTTGACTTCCTTGTCCAAGTGTCAGATACTCTGCTTCTCATGAGGCTTTTCCATGGTCCATGCAGAGATTTTGCTTTTATTGTATTTTAAGGGATTCAAATACCTTAAAATATGTATAAAAATTGTCCTTTTATAAGCTGTTCTTAAAGTACCTGTTGGTTCATCAAGCTTCTGTGATTAGAAAATGGATATGTGCTTTTAAACACACGTTCCGTGAAAGGAAAAAAAAATCTAATCTGCTAACTTAGGTGTTTCTGTGAATTTAGATGAGTTTAACATCTCATGAGCAAGTGGAGGAGGCACCAATATGTAGTGCAGTTTAAGGGCTGGCTATGACTATATCAATGTGAAGTTAGTGTGATAGCTTGTAGAAAACACTGTATAAGCAAAAGGCTTGGCGGATCAATGGAGGAATAGAGGGTAGAAAAAACTCTTTGCTGGTCTTTTGTTCTTATGGAGAACTTTCTGTCTTCTTGATGCCGGGGTGAGGAGCGAAAAGGGTAGGTGCTTGAAGATACTTTTCAATATACTGTACGCTGTGGGTTGGTCGGTAATTTTTCACGCTGCAGTAGTTGGGTTTTTTTTTTCCTATGGAGATATATAGTTTTTGAAGGAGGTGGCACCTTTCCTAGGAACAATTGAGTAACTAACCACACAAGAAATCAGATACTAAATAAATTAAAAACTTCAGATACTGTAAAATGAAATATCGTAGAACTAAATTCTGTGAGGTGATAATGCAATATGGTCAACACAATTGAGAGAAAAATAGTAAACCCAGCAAAATTTTGTTATTTCAGCTTAGTAATAGAGGAATATATAACTTGCAAGAACAACTTTGGTTTCACAGTATCCTCCATTGTGTTGCAAGATCTGAACTGTAGGATTTTGAAGGCCACCAAAAGGCTCTTTTGGGGAAATTAGTAAGAATCCCAATGATTTGCTTGGAAAAGGAGCTGAATAGGCAGTTATGTTCCATCTGCTCATGCAAGGAAGAACAGATTTACTAGAGATGTTTACCTCAGAGTGGCACAGCATTATGAAAATCATAAGCGAAACTATAAGCAAGCTAATCTGTTGCATCGGGACATGTGAAACCCCATATTTTAGTCACAGAATGGGAGCAGTTGGAAGGGACCTCTGGAGTTCCTGGGTCTAGCCCCCATGAAAAGCAGGGCCACCCTGGAGCATGGACGCTTCACAACTTTTATCAGCAATCTATTCTGATCTATGGCTACCATGATGGTGAAGTGTGGTGTTTTTTTGGTGTTTGTGGTTTTTTTTTTCTTTTCCTCCTGGCATCTAATTGGTATTTCACTTGCTGCCAGCTGCACTGCTTTCTGTGCCTTGTGCTTTCAGTGTGCACCTCCAAGAAGACTCTTATTCTGTCTTCCAACTTGCCATTAGAAAGCTGTACATGCTATATCTACCCTTAGCTTTCTCCTCTTAAGACTGATGGAAGCATTTGTCACATTGAATTAAAAAATTTCCAGATAAAAAGCATAGGTGTTCTGGGAAATTTCTTCATCAGTGGAGCCCCTAGCAACTGTAGGAACTTTGGCATCATCATAGAATTGTTCATCACTGTCAGCTGAATAAAAGAAACCTCCATAGTAGTAAAGTATTTATAACAAAATAGGCTCAAGTTGCGCTTTAAAATAGTTAATGCCTTTTGTGTGTTGTCAACAAATGTGTCAGTAAAAAGAATCCAAGATGAAACCAGTCACAAAATGAATAGGCTTCGCTATTTGAAAGGAAGTAATTTTGAGCTACAATTTTTTTCCCCATTTGGTCTGGAGTAAATGCAATATCTAGACAACAGTAGTGTTATGTCAGGTGTTAGTAATGAAGAGTAGCTCCTGGCTTCCTATTGAAATTACTCTAATTCAGGTTTTTTGTGTGATTTTTTTTCTAAGTAATTTTGATTCACATGCCTGAATTTTGAAAGATGAAGTTCTTAAACATGGCTGAGAAGTATTTCGTAAGAGCTGTTTGATTGCTGGCCTGTTCGCAGCATGTGAAATTTTTGACAGAAATCTCGATTGATTCTTCCATGTTCAATAATGTGTTCATTACAATGGTATTTCCTGAGCAGCTGGGCTTGCTTAGCTGTGGAGCTAAAACAGCAAAAGCAAGGAATTGAATTTTCCAACACCCCCCCCCCCTTGTTTTTTGCATGTTAGAAAATTATGTTAATTTTTTATCCTGTTAATGAAATGGTATGGAAACCGTTTGAATAATGGGGGAGGACAAGAGCAGAAGTGGAGGACGGGGGGAAATGGCATGTTTTATAGTATTGTGTATGGTGAAAGGGCTGGCTTCAGGAATTAGCTTATCCTTTCAGAACTAGTCTAATCAAAATTCATAGATACAGCTGTGTTACCTGATGGTCTCTGAGTTAGTAAGTGCTTCTGTTTCAGGCAGATCTTCTGAAGTGGTAAAAGATGAGTCTTCTACATTAAAACTATTTGGTAGGTCTTCAGATAATAGCCAGATTGTCCATTGTAATGCTTCTTACCAGCAATGTGATGTAAAAAATAGTATGTGAAATGGTGTATCTGTAAGGGAGAATTTGTGTACTGTCTAACTGCATTGAGACAAATATATATATTTTAAAAGTTACTGTAAGAAGTGTCTTTCATCAATGGAAAATGCTGTTCTTCAGGTTTTAATCTTGTGATCAAGTAGTATCTTTGTCTATTACTTAGAGACAGACTGAACATACAAGAAATCTGTTGAAAGTACTGGAGCGCTGGTATTTAATAGCATTTTCCAGCTAATGTAAACTTGTGTTTCAGATCTCTACCTCCTGCCACCCATTACCTGCTTAATAGTCCTGCAAATCTGGAAGGAAGCAGTCAAGCCCCTTCAGCTTTCTTGTCTGCTTTCTCATGTTGTTGCACCTTCAGTGTAAGAAGGACTTGAAAATTGTCCACTGTATTGTGATATTTTAACGCCTAAAAAGGTGTGCAAAATCGGTCCCATAGCCTCTTCAAGAGTTATGGAAAAATCTGTATCTCAGTAGTGCATGGTATGTGGTATGTTGTGTCAGAGGAGGTTATTGCAGCACATGCAGATACTTGTAACTTGATTTCTTTCTTGCCTCTAACCTTGCTGCACTGTTGAGAATACTGATACAGGAGAGGAGTGGACTGTGTGGTCACACCCGGTGCATGTTGAGATAGAGGCCTGAGCGCTGTATATGCTGAGAAAGTGGCAGAAAGCTTGCTGCTGATGACTGATGCTGTTAATGCAGTAGTAAGCACGGTCAGCTCCCTGCCTGTCTGGCAGCAGCCCTTGATAGAGTGGGGCCAGGTAGAGTGTGGTTGTGGTGTGCCTGTGCTTTCCTAGGATGCCTGGCGGATGGCCCTGTATGAGGGAAAGATTGCCAGAGGTTTTTATTTTTTTTTTATCCCCCCCACTTCCTGTGTCCTGCATTATTTTTAACAAGTCCACTCTGACAGACACTCAGGCCTATTAATAGCTAGCTTGTACATACATACAAGCAACTGTTATCTGTCACTGCGTGGATTTCTTAAGAATTATTTTCTGGTCGAATTCTAGCCTTCCCTTCTCCCCCTTCTCTTCCTTCTTCCAAGTGCACGGTAGTAGTTACATTCTCTTTGGTGGATGTGCATGGAGCAGAGAGATACACATGCTACAGACAGAAATGTAAATAATCCTGTACTGGACAAATATTCGTACTAAATTGTGTAACTTGCTGAAGCCAAAGAAAAGGGGCTGTGGTGGGCAAGAGAAAGTCTTGTTTAATATAATTTATGAAGGGCAGAACCAGGCTAGAGTTGCAAAAGTGGCAGAGCTGTAAAGCTAAAGGTAGGTGTGCAGATGTAGCTGCTGGGTAAATAAAGACTTTAGCAAGCTGCATATGAATTGAATCTGTTTAGGTTTGCTGATTTGCATAGTTCGTTTTACTACTCTGTTTTAGGTATTTCAGTGCCCCTTGGGTCAGTTTGTACTTTTCGGAAAAGTACCTACCCAAAACCATGATCTTTGTATTTGCTAAACCTTTTTGGCTTCTAGGCTCCAGGGTGCCTTGAAAACACTACTCAAGTTGATTTCATGTTATGTTATCTTTACTACTGTACTACATTTTTAAAAATGGAAGCTTTAAAAAGTTTTGGCAAATGTTAAACAAATCATATCATCTGTAAAAGCTTTTAGTTACACAATGGCATTAAGCAGACTTTTAATGCAAGTCTCTAATTCATAGAATCACTTGGGTCCAACTGTAAACCTAGCACTACCAAGTCCACCACTAAACCATGTCCCCAAGCACCACATCTACTGGTCTTTTAAACACCCCCAGGGATGGGGACTCCCCCCCTTCCCTGGGCAGCCTGTTCCAATGTTTCACCACTCTTTCAGTAAAGAAATTTTTCCTTACATCCAATCTAAACCTCCCCTGGTGCAACTTGAGGCCATTTCCTCTTGTCCTGTAGCTTGTTACTTGGGAGAAGAGACCGACCCCCACCTCGCTACAACCTCCTTGCAGGGAGTTGTAGAGAGCAATGAGGTCTTCCCTCAGCCTCCTTTTCTGCAGGCTAAACAACCCCAGTTCCCTCAGCCGCTCCTCATA
>NW_008795936.1:449111-454126 GCF_000699145.1 Aptenodytes forsteri
CCGGCTGTCAACCAGCACCCCCAGGTCCTTTTCCGACAGGCAGCTTTCCAGCCACTCTTCCCCAAGCCTGTAGCGCTGCATGGGGTTGTTGTGGCCGAAGTGCAGGACCCGGTACTTGGCCTTGTTGAACCTCATACAGTTGGCCTCGGCCCATCGATCCAGCCTGTCCAGGTCCCTCTACAGAGCCTTCCTACCCTCAAGCAGATCAACACTCCTGCCCAACTTGGTGTCGTCTGCAAACTTACTGAGGGTGCACTCGATCCCCTCATCCAGATAGTTGATAAAGATACTAAAGAGAACTGGCCCCAAAACTGAGCCCTGGGGAACACCACTTGTGGCCGGCTGCCAACTGGATTTGACTCCATTCACCACAACTCTTTGGGCCCGGCCATCCAGATGGTTTTTTACTCAGCAAAGCGTATGCCTGTCTAAGCCATGAGCAGCCAGATTCTCCAGGAGAATGCTGTGGCTTATTGAATACAGTAACTGGAGGGTTAGAGCTCTGAGCAGTTTCCATCCATCTGCTTTTGTACTGAATCAGAAGGCATGCTTGTGTAATTCCATACAAAGTCATAGGCTTAGCATGCAGATGCACTTGATATATACATAGAAAATACACAATATATATAGTATATGTAACTGTAGAGACTATATGTATTTATTTTGTTCTGGAGTAGGCTTATGTTTGAGTCAAAAACAGCATTCCCTTTTTAAAGTTGTAAAAGGGGGTGGAAAGTTGTAAATGCACCACAAGCTGTAATCGGCTGTATCCAGAACAATACCTGTAGTCCAAACACCATAGCTGAGATTTTATCTACCTGTAGATGAGACCAGACTATACTCCTCGTTATATTCCTGGTCTTTGCTTTGTTCATTTTCTTGCCTACGCTTAAAAAATCTGGAGGGAAATATATGCTACATTAGGATGATTTTTCAAAGAAGTGTTGCATACCTGGTTAACACTAACATTTTTGTCACTAGTCAAAAGCGTAGTGACTAGCTCTTACACTGCTCAGTTAATAGATGGCTGTGTCAGTAACAGGTGTCATAGTATATCCCTCTTTCTTACATTGATGGTTTAAAGTTCATGCTTTTAGAGTAGTACATTTTCATAAAAACTTAGGTCTCTGAATCCATGGCACTTAAGTCTGTCTAGGCTTCATGCAGATAGTATTGTGACTTCAAGTACTCAACTAGATTGTATCATTAATGACAAATTCACATGCTTCCTATATTTGTAATATGAAAGTTTAGCCAAAAGTGTGTTTTTGAGTTCTGATAGGTTGGGTTTTGCAGTGCAGTCTTTTCAAGTGTGTAAATGATTTGAGGTGAGAAGTGGCCTGCCTAAAAATGAGTAAGACCGCATAGCTAGCAGGTATCTGGAAATCTTCCTGCTTCATAAGATATTGAAACCTCATATGTAACAAGCAAAAGTTGCAATCCTGAGTTTAAGGGACTGGAACTGTGTATTGATGCTGCCTGTCAGAATATTTTACTGTGCATGAGACAGGGATTAAAGAAAATGAATGATAGTCTGAGTGAAAAAGCACTTACCTTTTAGAAAACTTAGTAATATCCAAAATGAGGTAAAGGTTCTCTTTGAAACTTGTACTGACTCTTATGGAGACAGGCATGGCTTTTACATTGATTAGCTGTATATTTAAAATAAGATTCTGAAGTGACATCATATACAAACTTAGATTATTGTTAGCAGCCCCCTAAGGGAACACTGGGTGTGTAGAAAGGTGAGTTATCTTCTAGTTTATTCTTGGAAGCTTTGCCTAGCTGAAAGGGCAGCCAGGTGACAGGGGCAGTCCTTTCAGGATGTACCAGCTGATCCTTTTCTGAACATCTGTAAGATGGATGGCATGCCTTGCTGCTGCTTTTCAATGTCTGAGGTGTTCTGTCTTAAGAGATGAAAAGAATAGCAAGCAGGTATTGTTATACTGGCAGCCTACTTAAAAGCAAATTAAAGTTACAGAATTCATATTTCTAAAGTTATCCTGATGGATAGGTAATATATGTTGGCAGCTTGGATTAAAGTGGAAGCTGAGTTTTGGGATCACCTGGCAAGTTGATGGCAGGGCTGCAAAGAGTGCAAACTGTTGTTCCTTCCCCAGAGGAGCAGATGAAACTGCAGATAACTCAGTATTAACACTGCAGGGGCAGAGACAACTTCTGGCAGCTCTGATGAGTGCCTCGGAATGATGATCTATAGCATTACTGCCTGCTGCCTCAGTTTTAACATTTAATGTTTGCATATGAAGTACTGTAGTGATTTGGTTTGGTTTTGTACAGGACTCTGGTTCACTTACAGCCTTTTACTGGAGTTTGCTGACAAGTCTATGTGAGCTTTTACTACTGACGCACTGAAATACTGTGTTAACAGCAGAGCACAAAATGGGGACAGTTTTAATATTGGCCGTTCCATACCAAAGGCTTTGGGGGAATGACAGAATTATAAACCAAGTTAATTGTGCCACCTTCACCGGGTAGATTTACTGCTGTGAAGATTCACCATATAGCTGTCAGGACAGGGGTATTGCATGCTTTAGTGTCTTAGCTTAAAGTATTAATGAAGGAAAAAAAATGTAGTTTCTACAGTTCATTTTAATTTTGCCTGCTCTGCTGCTTCAATTAAGTTCTATAGCAGCAAAAGGCTGCAACGCTTCTGTCAGATGACGTGATCTAAAAAAACCTTTACTTAAAATGGGATGATGAATCTTGTGGACTTAATTCTTTGGATGCCTTTTTGTTTAGTGAGAAGATAACTTAGGACTATCCTATTTTATTCAGTAGAAATCCAGCTGCAGTCAGGTGTTATGTTTTATTTTTAAGCTGAAGAGAAGCAGATGGATAGGCAAAATATATTAATTGTAATGGCTCCAGCAGCTTGAGGGCAGAAATTAGAACTATAATCTTAGTCCTGCAGAAAAACTGAAGACTTTTTGTGCTTTTCCCTTTCAAAAAATGTCTTTTGTTCTGTTCTTTTAAGTAAATTGCAGTGATGAAATCTGCCACATTTGGGCATCAGAAATTATATGCAATTTGGAATTTGCTTGAAGCAGATAAGAGAATTTTTGAACAGTATCTTCAGCATGTATCATGGTTAAAAAATCATAATTGATTTAACTCTTAAATATTTTTCCCATTTCCCCTTCACTCACCTTAAATGAATGGGTATGAATCAAAGATACTTCATTCTTTGTATTTATGTTATAAATTATTATCATGAAGTATGAGGCACTTAGGCTATCAAGTGCCTAAATAGGTATAATTTATGTGAAAGGAAGTACTGAAATCTGCACTTAGAAATTAAAAGTATTGTAGACTGTATTATCCCATATGGCATAATAGCCCTGGCAATAAGACACATCACTTTTCCTGGAGTAGCAATGACAACCTTTTGAAGTTTGAAAGTACCCTGAGTTTTTGTGAGGAACCGCTGTTGCAGTTGGTAGGATTTCTGTTTAGATGCCGAGACCTTTGCTTAAGAACAGCTGTAGCTTTCCAGGATGAGTGCTTCTTACATGTATGTAAGAGCTTCTATAACACTATGCATTCATTTTGTATTGGCTTTTCTTGAAGCAGTTAACCAGGTGAAGCTGATGCCTGGTATCTTATGACCACCCTCGGGCATCTCTGCAATGGATGGGAGGTGTATTTAAGTCTTATGGGCTTGCTGCAACCTCATTTTCCCTTAAATACAGATGTGCAAACATTTTATTTCTCTCCTGGTGAGAGAAAGACAAATGATTGAGTTGCATTTTTTACTGCACATCCCATCACCCTTATTCCCTTTCCTGCTCAGCATCCAGTGTTTTTAGGACAGGAATGTGATTTCATTGACAGTAAGGTCATTATTGATACCAAATGCTGACTTCTTGCTGGTAGCTCCTATTCTCTGTATTGTGAGATGTCTCTGTTCTTCGTCTTAGTGAAAGAATTGCCTACAGTGAATTCAGGCCTAGTTTAATGGACAAGTGCATAGTGACGGAAGAACACAGATCAGTGGCTTAATGCAAACCCTGTGGCTTGAGAGAGACCTTGAGTTTGGTCTCTGTATTGCTGGCACCCTCCAGCACAATGCTGTTCTCGTCCAGATGCCTTCTCTTGTTTCCTCGTTGAACACTGATCTGTAATGACAAACAGTGGATGGAGCACAGCGTCTCTAGAAGAGAAAACTGAAATCACATCTGAATTACTGCAAGAATTGTTCAGGTGACCTAATTTTGTCTTCCACAATCAATTTGTTAAAGGAACAACTATTTGGAATGATGCTGTGTGTCTAGAGTTTAACCTGCAGTATGCCAAAACATTAAATTTAGGTCTGTTTTTCTTAGAAGGAGATGGTGAGAGCAGTGAAGATTTGAATGACTGGAAGTTGTCCAGTAAAAAGCAAAACATAGGCATATAAACAAGCAGCATCCCAAGGGTTGTGCAGCCCTAAAGCTTTCAGCAAAACAGGCTAACCTGTGAAGGCTGTGTCGGGATTGACATTTTAATGCTCAGATGCTACTGATGTATATGAGGCATATGTTTCTCCTTGTCTGGGCTTTTACATTTGACTGGTGATTGTGTTGAATCTGCTGGTGGGCTGTGAAATTCTTGTAAGGAATTGAGAATAAGGAATTAAAGAATTATCCAAGAGTGTTTTTGCAAAGAGTTCTTGGGAAAAGAGAAAATGCAAAGCCTATTATACATCACTTCTAATGATTTAAGAATTCTTTGCTTTATAAAGTTAGTACCAGTAATATTAGTTGGTTACAGTGAACGTGCCTTACAGTTGTTGGAGAGTGGTAACGCTTCTCCTCCCAGCATGGTTGTCTCTGTAGTTGTTCATGTTCAGCAGTCAGTGCTGTGTGCTGGTGACCCCATCAGCAATGATGTGAAATTCAGCTCAAGAATATAATTCAGAATGGGAAGCAATGAATGCTGTATTCACAGGGTTCCCTGTGCACTTTTTCTGATCATCTTAGTTCTCATCTTTTTTTTTTTTTTTTTTTTAAATTTGG
>NW_008795936.1:454240-457766 GCF_000699145.1 Aptenodytes forsteri
AGTTCTCTTCTGTTTTTTTTTTTTTTTTTTAAATCTGGAGTACTTAATTTGTGGCTTCCTTTTAGCGGTGCATAGTGTCTCACTACAGATGCAGCTGGTACTGCAGCACTGTAGTTTCAAAGTAAAGCGGGCTGTGCAAGGCAGAAGTCCACGTGAAGATTGCTTGAAGCATTTTAAAGATGTATTTGAGGCACCCGTGTTACTCGTGTTTCACTGTGTGGATTAAAATAAATGAATGGGTTTTGTTGCTGAAAATTGTGAGACTCTAAATTACAGTAGAGTGCTTCTCTTGCGTGGAACATGTTTATGCATTTTAAGTCATCAGGCTGGGTTTTGCTAGTTTGCTGGCAATGTTGTGAGGTGAGCCAACTTCCTGTGTGAAAAATCAAAATATTACATTCCATGTAGTCAAAAGGCTTTACATTGCCTCTGGAGATGCACTGGGGTTTGGTTTTGTTGCTGATGAAGATCTTAAGTAGTGTAGATAGGCTTGACCTTGGCAGTAGAATGAAAAGTGGCAAATGTGACCCTTTAATGGCTATGTTGAATGAGGGATTCACATGGTACCACTTTTCAGTGTGAATATCTTGGAGGGACAATGAGACTTTGTCAAGCAAAATACTTCGGAGGTATTTCATGTACTTGGCAGAAGGTAGTATAGTTATTTGCAGTTTTTGAGTTAAGTGGGATAAATGAGGGATATATGCTCTTGTGTCATCAGGTCCTGTCGGTGAAGCCCCATATTTATTGTGCATGTGCGTTGTGCTCTCTACTTTCAGCTGCTTGCAGAATGAAAGGTAACCAGGAGCTGCTGCGGAGGGCCCTTCAGGACACACGGCGTAGGCTTTAAGCCAAATGAGTTGTTTGGGTTGGCTGCTGTGACTTCTGGCTGCTCTTGTCCCAGGGCCTGAGGGACTTCTCCTGTTCTGGGACCGGATCTGTGCTAACTGCATGACGGGAGGAGTAGTAGGGCAGGAGGGAATGCGCTGTTGCTCTAAAGCCACCTGGATCTCAGCCCGATCAGGGTGGGCGCAGCGGCGTGATGCTGCGCGTGGGCTATGAGCAGAATCCCTTGAGTTAAAGTATTGCATGGGCCTCCATGGTTATTTTGAACATCTTACAGAATATTAAACATGAAGTCCCTTATTCTGTGAATTATGCCCCTCCTTTGAGATACCCAATATTGTATGGCCACTAATGACAGATTTCTTAAAGCTGGAGTAGTTTTCTCAGTCTGGTGGCAAAGAGAGATGACAGGACCTGCAGAGGATGGTCTTTGGTCTGCAAGCAAAGTCGGTTGTGTGATAAGAAGTCTTATTTACAGCAAGTCTTACAGGAAGTCGCAGGGTGGTAAGTTGTGATGAGTAGTCAGCTCGAGCAGCAGAGCAACCTCCGAGTATGACTTACTACCTGTAGCAGAGCTGTTGCAGCATCCCGAACCGATGATCGATGTAAGTATTTCCGCCACTGGTGTGACTGTAGCGCAGGGACGGGAGCACAGCCTCCGAGGGCCGGCCCCGAACACGGGCGGGCTGCCGGGCAGCTGCCCGGCGGGGAGAGGCGCGGGTCGGTGCTGTGCGCTCCGCCGCCGGGGAGGGATGCGGGGGGGGGCTGCTCCGGAGAGGGTTGAAGGAATGTGCCGGCTATTTGTCTGCGCTTAAAAGTGGTTCCTCTGAAGGGGTCTGTCATCCCGGGAGGATGAAAAATGGTTGATTCCACTCCGGGTAAGAAGCTTGCTTTCCTGGGGCGGCGCGCTGGAAAGTGCGGCCTGGATTTGGCTGGAGGATGCGATCAGCAAGTCGTAAATGTCAGTGCACTACACTGTGTTATAGTGGCTGAAGTCTAGCGGTTTTAAGTATTTGTCATTTAGTAAAGTGTCTATCTTCTAATTATTAGTCCTGTATTTCTCACTAGACTCATTTTTCCTCACAGTTTCTGCTCCCCCCCCATCCAGTAGGTATTTAGAAATACATATTGGAAATGGCCTTCTGGATGTCAGAGAAATGGAAGAATCTGCTGTCATTCTGTGGTAGTGAACAAGCATTTAGAAGGAACTGGAAACTGGTTTCCGGCTGGTCAAGTGTGAGCTCATGTTGGGTTGTTCTTAAGACTTTCTCTAGGGCTGCATTTGCTGCTGGTCTTGATCAGGTATGTGCTGAAGATATGTGTAAAAATCTATTCAGTGATGAACAAAGATGAATAATAAGTGTCAGTTATTCAGTGTTAAAGACAACAGCATCTGTCATATGTGGAGAAGTGAGTTAAATCAGCAATTCGCTGTGTTCCAACTGGTAATCGATCTGCAGCATGTGTTGCAGGATCCCAGTGTCATCAATAAACTAATGTGTATAGTAGCTGTAACCCAGAGCATCCCTTATTCTTGGGTGCATCTGGTGTGAGAATATAACCTCTGACCTGGAAATGTTCCTGAGGGCGTGTCCTGACTGGCTCATGCCACCTGTGCCTTGCGGTCTGGAACCATGGTTCTTGTCTGGGGAGCACCCAAGTAGAAGTTTTTGTCTTCTCTGCCCTCTTCTGTCTGATTTTTGAAGCCATCTGGGAGTGAATTGCCTTGACAGCTTTGCAGTGCTCTTCTGTTTGAGTTATATTTTCACTTTCATTTTTACATGTTTACTGGTTTTGAACCTTACTGGCATTGGTAAAAGGTGTTTGATTGTAGACTTGGAAGGGATGTACAAGGCAGTTGGAGGTATTTTTCTGAAGCTTGACTTTCCATGCATAACATGCTTTTAAACCTAGAAACCTTATTCCTTATATTGTTTATCTTCTGGTGTCTGCCATCACAGCTTACTAATGACTTTTTTTAATGTGGGCATCTATTGGTTGTTAATGACTTCAGCACCCCTGATCTGGACTGCTTGAGAACTGGCCAGCTGGGTGTGAAAGGAGTGTATTTCACGCTGCCTTCCAGCTCTGTAGAAGAGCCAGGTTCCACTGAAGCCAATGGTTGTGAAGGATATGGTAGGTCAGTTTTCTGCATGACCAACTGTATAGTAATGTGGCTTTTGGATTGTGCGAAGTGCTATGGTTAACAAACATTTATTAAGGACAATCACAGTTGTCACAGATGAAAAATAAATCGATTCTGGATAATTTTGACTCTTCATTGTCAAGGAGGTGGTGTTGCCTTCGATTCACCCTGTGTCCAAGACACCCTGCATCCAAGATCTGGGGATGCGTGGCAGACTGAGCTCAGGTGGGGTCTAAGTCTTGGTCGGAGTTTGTGGGCAATGCCCACCTTGCCCTTGTGCGGGCCTGGATAAACCCTCAGACTGTTGGCTGGGAAGTGTGAGGTGTAGCTACATCGCTCACCTTCAGAGGGTAGATTTGGAAGAGGGAAAAGTGGCGCATGAGAGACTGCCCTTCCTCCCAGGTGAGTGGTGATGGCCCATGCCTCCTGTTGCCTGTGCATCGTGCCTCGCCGCTTTCCTCCTGCTCCTCGGCGGGCGGGGCTCCAGTCCGGCGCTTGGGAGAGCCCCAGCTACCGCGGCCGAGCGCTGCCCGC
>NW_008795936.1:457841-458216 GCF_000699145.1 Aptenodytes forsteri
GGAACGGCGGCGTTTTCGTTTCCAAACGGGCCCCCTTCCAGCCTAGCTGGGGCAGCGGGCTGCCGCTGCCCGCCTCTCCTCTATCTCCTGAGGACATATTAATCGGATTTACCCGGCGGAGGGGAAAAAAGGACGCAAGATCCGCAAACGTGCAGCCTTGCTGTAAACAATGAAATTGAAGGCTGCTGCTGCTCTAATCCCTTGAATACCGGACCGCGCTTCTCCCCAGCAATGCATTTTGGGATCCGCAGGAGGATGCGTGCGGTTGCTGCATGGATTTAACTCGTCCCTCGATGTCTCTTCCGAAGGGGCCGGGAGGGCTGGCTGGCGCTTACATGGACGCCGTCCGCCGGCGGGGGGCCGTGCCGGAGCGGA
>NW_008795936.1:459361-485033 GCF_000699145.1 Aptenodytes forsteri
GCGCTTGTCCAGCGGCATCTTTTCCCGCAAGGACGGCACCTCCGCCCTCTTCGGCAGCCCCCACGGGCGGTCTCCCCGCAGCAGCTTCTCCAGGTCCAGGGCTTATTTTAGCAGCCTCAGGAGAGTCACCGTGGACATGCAGTCTAGCTCCGAAAGCATCAATGGGTCCCCCCGCAAAGGTGCCCTTCCTTGTCTCATCACGGGGTGGGGGGGGGGGAGGGAAGGTATTTGCTCCAAAGCTCTGCATCGGTGGTAAGGGGTAGTGGGGTAAAATGGCCTTTATGTGTGAGGAGAGGGAGATGCTGCGCTGGGACACGTGATGGTTGTATGCAGTAGTGGATATGGCACGTTTTTAAGTGTGTGCTAGTGCTTTCTTTTCTGGTGCATCGCCTAACAGCTCTGATGGGGGCAGGTTAGGCTGTGTGTCTCCTGAACCAAAAAGTGCTCTCTGTGTTGATTGATTGTGCACTCTAGGACAGCTGAGTGAGGCAAGTGTAGCTCGTTTAATTATGGAGTGGAAGCTGAACTCCAGTGCTGCTGTATATAGGTCACTGGGTGGCCCAGTGCTGCGCAACACTGGGACTTTCCCCTTTCGGAAAGACTTCTGTAATTCTAAAGACAGGTTATGGTGGTCAGAAATATGCCTGCTCGCTTTGGAGGAGTAGGTGAGTACTGATGTAAATGTATTGTAAATCCTAAATCTCTTCTGTCAAAAAAGAACTTAAACTGAGTTTGATTTTTTTTTTTAAAAACACAGCACAGACTCAGAAGCCGTGCTTTTTGAATTATTTGTATAGTTGTGTACAAATCTTTAACTAGCCAAAGTGTTGCTGATGCTAGATGGAAATCAGATTGGGAATTCTGGGGTTCACAAATCCCTAGGATACAAGAAAAACTTGAAAATTAACCTTACTGTGGGATGGAAGTCAAGAGCTGACTAGCTGCTTTCTGTGAGGATCTGAAAGGATCATGGTATTGTTGACTGGGACGCGTTAAACTAGAAATGCTGGTTGCCGAGCTTCGTTGTAAGACGGCGTGCTTTCTTCCTAGCTGTGCTTTTCAAATCTTTAATAGGTATCTGTGATGAAACACTTAACTAGTAATTACAGTAGCCTTTGAGCACTAAGTGCTTATCGAAGTGGCAAATGATCTGTAAGTTGCTGCTTTTCTAAAATTACAATTCTTGATTAGAAAGGTTAAGCTTTCTGTACAGCAGAGGATGTTGCAGAGTTGGGCGGGGGTGGTTTATTGTGGGGAAGCAATAGTAGGAGATGCTTCGCGATGTTACCAGCCTGTTACAGATCCAGAAGTCCTGCTGTGAGTGGAGTATGCCTGGAGTTTGAGGCCCGAGGAGCAAAGCCAAATATTTAGACCTAGTAACTGAGGATTGTAATATTTTATTGATGTAGAGGCATTCATGTGGGCTTATAATAATCTTGACGGAAATTGTGGTCTGACCTTGGTTAAAGTTTGAGGTAACCACAACAGAGAGTTACTTCATACAACTATTTATGCTTGTCCTGTGCCAATATGCTTAAACTGTTACTCCGTTTTAACAGTGTACGGTCATATACTCAGAGCACAGTCCTTTCAGCCTGGGATAAGTTGAAGATTTCAGTTAATCAGTAACCATTGATATGCAGTGTTGAGATGTTCCAGAGGGGTTTTTTTTGTACGTGCTAGTATCAAATTTGTCTGGTGAAAGTAAGCTTTGAGGCTTGTTTTCCAGAAAACGTGTCCTGGGACCCGTGATGTGGTTACAATTTGGTAGCAGTGTTGCAGGGTTGCGTTAGGGGTTAGCAGGTCCGGCGTGCTCTGCCACTTTCCCCTTTTTTCCAGAGAAGTGCAGTTCAGGCTTTTGCTGTCAGAAAAAGTCTGTGCACACTTGCAGCTGTTGCTTATTGGTGTCTTCCAGAAAGTGTAAGTTTAAACTATTTTGTCTTTAATTTCCCCTATTACTACTTAGGAAGAAGAGTTTCATGAGAAGTTATGATTAGTGTGCTGAATATATTTTAATACTTTAAGACTGTTATGGGCTGCTATTCAGCCAAGACTTGTGTATTTTGCTTTTTTAGTTGATGTGAAATTGATATGGTCTTGACAATTCTGTTCCTGGATTTTGGAGTAATCATGGAGACACAGGTCAAATCTTGATTTTAATGTGGCTTTTCTCCCCCTGTGTAACCAGTTGCAAAACCAAGTTTTATTACTTGAAACTTGCTTCCTTGTGCCATTGGTATTCTGCATGTTTGGTGCTGCCTTCGAGTTACTTGACTTTGTACTTGCTATACAAGTCCTGCCTAAGGACTGTAGAGAAAGTAGAAGTTTTAAACTGTGTACTTGTTGGCATTTTCAACTTGAAATAATCACCCAGGTATTGCGATATCTGGGTGATGATGTTTCTGTTCCTAACTACCTTAGTCAGGTACTACACTTCCAAACAAGCTGAAGTTAGAGAATTTTTAAAGCAAAAGAGTAAAGAATATTTAAATCATATATTTTTGATGTTACTGAGTTTTACTCATGCTGTGAAGTGGGTAAAGGTTGATGATTTTTTTTTTTTTTTTTTTTCGCCAGGGGGTCAAAAAAAGGAGGGAAATTATTCTTCTCAGTGTCAGTAAACCATCTTTGGGCATCAAGCTTTTTCCTTTTCTACTTGCAAACCCTATTTGCTGTGCCATTGTTGGCCTCAAGTCTCATGTAAGCAACAATTCCCAAAGCTTTTGTTAGCAGTGGGTTCAAACACCTGCTTCCCAGCTGAGGTGAACTACAGTTCCAGGTCACTTAAGTGTTGATCAAATTTCTTTGCTACAAGTTAACTTTTAAAAGAAGAAAAGCTGAAGGTATGGGTGGGGAAGACGAAGTGGCCTATCTGCCAGCCAGGCTGGTGCCTATCTTTTGGATACTGTTCGTGGTCTCCACTTTTGCAAGGACTGCAACATGCTAATGTAATGTCTTCTAGAGTAGGAGGTGATGTTAGAAGCTTTTTTCTTCATGGCCAGCTCTGTGTTAAAAACACATAAGTGTTTTTGTCCACTTTGAAATAATCGTTATAAAGTAGACTAATCCTGTACCAATGCTGCTGTTCTAACGTCGGAGTGTTTTTCCATCTAAACATCAAACAATTAGGTTTGAAGTTCACTTGTCTCAGATTTTAGTAGTCATGTCACGGTATTCAACCTGTAAATTCATTTATTTGAGGCAAGACAAATATATTCACCACCACCACCCCTGGAAAAAAAAGTGGAACTTCCATAAACTTCAAGTCAGAGAAGCAAGAGGAGCTATTTTTGCCTTAAAATTATTTAGGAGAACTTGTCAAGGGAAACGTTGTTTCTCATCTAAACTTTCTTCCCCTTGAAGTCTTCATGATTCTTTCATAATGAGAGGGAGGATGGCTCTGGGGCAGTGGGGTTTTAAAATAGCAGTTTCTTTTTCAGTGGTTCTCACTCTCTGCTTTTGTTTTGAGATAACTTTGTTTGAATAACCCCTCTTTAGGATATATTAAGCAGATTTGTGAATCAAAATTGTAGATATCAAAAGGAGTACCATTATAATATGATAAACTGCTCTTTTGAGGTTTTTTCTTCCCCTGAGGTTTGAGAGGAGTTAGTTTTAAGCTCTTATCTCAAATTCTCTACAGTTTATAGTCATGGGAAGTAGAGGGTAGCTGATGAGTGATCTCTGGAGGCCTCCAGTCTTTTCTTGTAAAGCTCTACTTTAATTCTTGTTAGTTCTATGTCACTTCTCGCTTGCTACCCTGGTATGGTTGCTACTCTTCTATGCTGCTGGCGTTTCCAGCAGCAGCCCAGTAAACTTTCTGTGCACTCATACGGGTGAGCAGGAAAAGCTTTGGAACACATGAAATTTGGTCAATGTGATGTAAATGTATTGGAACTGGTCCTGTGTAGTTCCCCATCTTGTAGCTGCAGGTTTTTGGTGACGTGTGGGTATAAGCATATTCTTTTTCAACACTGGAGAGTCCTTTTCTGTAATGGGCTAAAAAGTCTTCTAGGACTCTTCTTCTAGCTGTTTCAGTTACTATGAGTGAGTGTTGTCTAGACCTTGTTATGAAAATAAAATCTAGCAGATAAATTGATTGCAGTTGGGGATAAGCATTGTCTAAGGGTTTTTTTAATTATTATTGATTGGGTAGGTCTTGTCAAGCAAAATGAATGCCAGCTGCACTGATACAGCCAGATGATTAAGAACTGAACTGGTATTAAGGTCACTGGCTGAATTAGAGAATGAGATGGATTAATGTTTGCACAGTATTGAAGTGTATGGCCAGATGCTAGCAGTCATGGTCTTTGTTTTTCCTGTTAAAATTGACAAGAAATGTAGAATTTTAATGTTGCTCTGTATTAACTCGACAGTTAAATGCCTAATGGCAGTAATGGGTAACTTGGGACAGATCACTGAATACTTCTATAGAAATGTTGTGCAGGCATTCATCTCCATTCCAAGCTCTGTAAATTAAATTAGCATACTACTTGTTTTGCCAGAGATCTGCCTGTTGCTTGGTTTACCACTGTAGGTAAAGATGTTGTGCTGATCTAATGGAGCTCATATAGCTGACCAAAACACAATTTGCACATGGAAAAGAAACATTTAAAACATGATATTCTTGTTCCCTTCCTCCTGATTACTTGCCCTGAATTTGAGGGTGCTCAGTGTGACAAGAAGGATAAGGTTACTCTACAGCTGTTTCCTAATCCTAGGGAGTCTAGAGTTAATGATGGAGCACTTGGTTTTTCAGAAGTGGAGTGTGTATGTGGGGTAGCATGTGAGCTCTTTTCTGAGACCAAAGGAAGGGTTTAAGTTGCTCATAGTTGCTGCAAATAGAGGAGAACTTCAAACTTTGCTGCTTCAGCCATTAGCAATACTTTACTGGATACAAAAGTCATTTTGCACTAGAAAATGGAATCACTTGTACCAGATGCTGAACCCTTACTCTCTTTAGTAGTCAAGCAGCCAGAACTTTCAATTGCTGTATTTGACAAAATGTAGTTTCAAAGCAGTATGTCGCGTGCTACGCAGCGTAAGCTCATTAGTAGCGTTGCTTTCAGATCTTGGATTCTTAGGTCACCACTGAAGAATCACTTGGGTGTATTTTGAATTAATAGTTTGGCTCTTTTCTGCAGAGCTAATTTTGATACTACCGTGCTGATGACCACCGGTAGTTTAATACTGATTGCTGAAGTATAACTATCCAGTTAACAAATGATTTGTATACGATGATAGCTGAAATAGCATGTAACTGTTGTTTTCTTTGGCATGGTTATAACCTTAGAAATAGATACTTGGAAAGCAGACAGCGAGTGCAAATGTCTTTCAAATGCCTGCATATTCATTTTCACTTGAGCTGCATAGGGTTAAAAAAGTCCTTAATGCAGACTATTAATGTAATAGTGTTGCTTTTGATAATTGGTGTTAGGATTTCCCCTAGGCAACTGCAGTAAACACACAGTGAAAGACGGTTTCTGCCAAAAAATACAGAATGGGCTTTTTCATGTGTGAGGAAAAAGAAATGTCAGTATATTGAACTTCAGAAACTGTCATCTATTTTGTTCATGAAAAGCATCCAACATAAAGCTATTATCTTGATGGAAGTTTAAAATAGGGTGTTTGATTTTGATGTTTCAGACTGGTATATAATGACAGTGTTTGACAAATACTTCTGCTTTATTGACAAAATAGTACCAAATGTTTTCTTACAACAAAACAGGCGACAAATACCATCAAGATAATAAGCATACAGTGCAATGTAGCTCCCTACAATTTTTTTTACTAATCACAGAAGACATTAATAAAACTTAAATGGTTGGCCTTGTTATTTATTGAGGTTTTCTTTAGGGATAAGAAGGCAAGCAAGGTGGAGAGACCTGGCTTTCCATGCTGCAGCTGTTGGTCTTCAGTAACAGCTGTAATCGGTTTGGAATGGGCAGGGACTCAGGGCAACATGTTTGTTGTGAGGGTTAGTTTCTGCATTGGTTAAGTCTTGAAAATCTTGATCAGTCTAATTCGAAGGAATATTTATGGAATGGGTGCACTTAAGTTAACATTTAACATCATGGATAGTACTTGTTTTCATATGTTTTGGGTTACTTACTCTGAGGTTGCACAGACGAAGATGTAAAGGTCGCTTGTCTGAAGTTATAACAGAGTAAATCTCTTAAGTGTAGTAAGACATTACAGAAAGGTCTTTATGAGGAACCCCCATAGGATCTGTCCATAATGTCAGACACAATAATTATAATTTATGAAGTAGGCACATCTGTATTTCCTGGTTGTAAATATTCCACTTGGGTGGTATACAAAGTTATATCTAACTGATACGGGAGATGTTACTTGTAAATTACCTGGGACCCATTATTTGTAACTTTATTTTCACTAGCTTATAGAGAGAACTATTCAATATAAAAATTCAGCAATGTCAGTTCTAGTTACATCAAACAACTTTTATTTTTAGATGAATTGATGATATGTCTCAACTCCTGAGCTTGGTGAAGTTAATTTCAGCCTTGGAGGTGCTTATTAAGAAATAACATGGAAGTTTCTTGGAAAGATCTTAGTGTTAACAAAGGGTTCTTGTTCTTCACAGTGCCCAAAATGCAGTGCAGTTCGAATGCCTGTGAGCTACGCTTCCATTTTGTGAATGAAGCCCCATAGCAGATCTTTCCTTCTTGGAAGTGTTAGATGCTGATGTTTTGCAACTTAGATATGAAGGGGAGCTCAAATACTGTGCTGATTGCTGCCAGCTCCTGGCACTTCCGAGTTATTTATAATAACTCTTTATTTGTTTGCGTGTATTTGTCAGTTGGCTTGTCTGGCTGGTTTGATAGAGAATCTGCATTCCTAAAAACACTGTTTTACTTGTGTTGGACTTAGTGTGTATATACGTGTGGTTTTTGAGAAGAGGATTCTGTAACACTGGTGCAATTTTTTTCGTCTTATTCCCATGCAAACAGTTGCTTAATGGCAATGCTTATGTATTAAATGTAAACCACGTATTAAAAAGTGGGTGCTAAACCACTTAGTGCAGTTGTATTTGTGATTGTATTTGTAAGGATATAGAATGCATCTATCAAGATGCACGCACTCACTCCTTAGTTCCTCTGCTGCTTTCTGTGAGTGTATGCGTTATTTGGGTCTTGAGAGCATGATGTTTCATCTTTGTCTTGATGTGAAATTAATGAGTTACTGCTTACTCTCACTATTAAGTGGCACTTTTTTTTTTAGATTGAACCCTGAAAAATCGGTGGCCCTTAGCACTGCTAGTGTTGCTATTATGGAGCATTCTTGCAGAGATGATGATCTCCCTGTAGCTCCTGAAAACCAAAGCCTTCTTTGGGATGAGCGTCAGAATGACATACCACCTGAAACATCTCCTGCTCTTCCAGGGCTGTTATTGCATTTGTATCAGGGGTAGACTGCCTGGGAAACTGGGATGTTGACCTAACTGTTCCTTATGCAACATCCTAATTCAGAAGCTCTTCTGCTCAGTGATACAGAAATATTTATGTTGGCAAGGCAACAGCTTTTCTGTCTTGATCTCTGCGTCCTGCAGGGAAAAATCTTATTTTGTGCTCATGGAGGATACAATGTTTAACTTTTCTGTAGTTTTAATTATTAAAGCTGTTAAAATTGAATGTGTATTGCTCTTCATGACTTCCAGGGGATTGTGCTTAGGACTTGGAGAGAAATTTGATTTTTTTTTTGTAACCTGACTTGACTTGAAAATCACCCATGTTGCCACATCCTCGGCTGCAGATTGTTGGTTTCCTTGCTCAGGCTGCTCTTGCAGTCCAGCATGGCAGATTGTTACTGGCTGTCACTGGTATCCCTTTCACTGTGTATATCGTCTTGTACCCTCCTCTTTGGCTGTCCTGTATCTCCATTAAAGTACTTTGTTATAATTCCTGTCTTAAAGTTTATTTCTTAGTTTACTTCTAGTTCTCTTTCTAGTCCTTTATAGAGAACCTTACCTGCCCCAATTACTGTCATGGTAGAAAATAAATACATACAAGTAACTTTTTCCAACCAATCCATGATTTTATACGCTGACTCCCATCTTCGTTCCTTGAAGATGAAGGTGATGTTTTTCACTAAATAGCTAAAAGAACCAAAGTCTTGTTACCTAGTGACAATGCTCAGGTGGGAGACAAATCCATCTGTGTCTGTCTTTAATTTTCCTGTGAAGGGACAGCAGGTTATTCTGCCTGTTTCTGGAGTTGGCTTCAGACTTTTGTGACTCAGCATGCTGAACAATGAAGATCTCAGTATGAATGCTTTCCCTGTTGAAAAAGTTATTCTGCTTTAACCTTTTGATTAGAGTCAATTTGAAGCTAAACTAAGCAACTACATTTATTTTTCAAATGGGTATGATTTTGTGTATTGTCAGGGAACCCACTTAGGTGTGTGTCATATGCTGCATAACACATGTGGCAAGCAGGTGTCGGTGGTGCTATGTAGAGTGAGTAGAAGTATGAGTGTGTCTTCTTCCATAGGTAAACCTTCCTTGAACTATTTATACAGCTTTGCTAGTTCTTAATCTTTGTATTTCTTATCTTAAAAAAGTCATACAGATGGGCTGTCAGTTTTGCAACCACAAGTGACTAGTGCATGTTCTTAAAACTGAACCTCAGCTGTTGAATGCCTGCTGCTGGTTTGTAAACAGGGATTGCTCTTTGCTGTGGAAAGCTTTTGCTGAAGACAAAGGCAGGCCTTATTTTATTTAGGAGTAGTTCAGGAGGTATTTGAAATACTGGGTCAAAAGCACTTGAAAGCTTCTGTCTGCTTACTTCTGATCTCCAAGTTAGTGTAGCTAGAAATGTGTTCAGGTTGCCCAACTCCACTGCAGTTGTTTGGAGAAATGCCACTGCTCTGCTGCTGTTGTGTGTTTTTTTTCTTCTTCCCCATATGATACTAGCTATGTATATGTATACTATCCTGTATAGGCAGGATAATGCCTCTCCACCTTCTGATGGCAGCTTTGTGCTACAGGCAAAGTGCTGATGTCATTTCATCAAGTCAGAAACAAGCCTGGTGCTATGGTGTTATGTACTCACACCAATACTTTAAGAAACTATGAATTTGATTTGTAGTTTGACATCCAGTAGTCCTGTTTTTCTGCTGAGGTAACTCAGTCAAGTGTGTGTTCAAGTTAATTTTTTTTTTTCCAAACTATTACTTCATGTGGTTACTTCACAGAAGTGACATCCATAAATTTTTTTATTATTAAGGGTGTTTGGTTCAATGTCCTCAGTATGCCTTGCATGTTGACTGCCAGTTTCCTAGCACAAAAGATGTCCTTGCTTATTAAATTTAGCAATGAAAAGTTTGTTTACATAAGGGGCGGCTAATTTCTATCCTCAGGAGAACATGTTTTTTTATTTTGTCCTGTTGGCGATGAAGTTCCTCAGACTTTCAGCATTGTATTGGGCCAGCTTGTGATATTCAAGAGTTAATGCGAGTGGCACAGTGCTAGAGAAGTTTTCATTTCCAGGTAGAGTTGTGTATGGCAGGATTGTTTCCCAAGTGTCAAAGGAAGAAGACAACACTAAAGGACTACTTCTGAAAAAGGTGTTTTGAAAGCAGTGGTTTAAAAATCCATAGGAGTGAATGGCCTCTTTCAGGTCACATTTACAGTGTTCTTGCAGAGAATGCTGTCTCTGTTCAGGTGTTAACTGTGCCAGGTGGCTGTTAAAGGTGGCCTCCGCTATTCACACCCACCTTCCAGAAATCAAATCAATAACATATCTCTTCGCTTTGGGTACTGGTGAGAAAGCAGAAGCCTGGAAGTGTGAGATGTGGTTAGTTTTCAGCACTGTTCATGTGGTCTGTATTAATGCAAGAAAACCGTGCAACATGGGAACTGTCTTTCAACAAGGATAATGCTGACTCTTCTCAGTGCTTGACCCTTGGGGCTTTCTTGTTGATTGCAGGCACAACCTGTAGTTCTCAAGGCATGGGGTAAGCTGGGAGTTAGCTAAATGCCATTGAATGCGAGCAATTCTGGGTAAAAGAACATTTATTCTTGTGCTCAGTTTTAATCTCTTAAAAATATCTAAGCATGTCTTATGTCTAAGAAATTTTTACATATTTTTAAGTTAGCAGAAAAGTCAGTGCTTAGTGCAGATGGTGGTGTTTGAGATTATAATGTTGCTGTGAATGAAGAGATGAACTTCAGTTTTGGGGTTAGGTGGGGATGGGGCCCTCTGGGAGGGGATGTGAAGTTCTCTGAAGAAATTCTTGATTTTCGGTTTAGATATCTACAAAGTTTCCTGGGTGACGCAAGGTGAAGTTGTTATGAAGTTGTTTGATAGACTATGAAGAGAGGGTTGAGATCAGATAAGCGAGATCTATGTTTGGCGCCCTGACTGTGTATAAAGATGTGTAAGCAGGCTTGATTATTACTGTATGTATGTACCCTAGGCATGGAAATACTGTGAGTATGTTTAGCTGCATTGAAAACTTGGTTGTGGGAATCTTTCCCTTTTTCTTGCCCCTTCTTATCTCGTGGTCTTGTGAACATAATGGGTGGGGAGTGCAAAAGCAAAATCTGTGTAGTTGGTTTGCTTTATGTTCAGACTTAAGTGTTCCTGAGGTTATTACCATCTTGTAATATTACCACCTGCTTTACCTCTCCAGTCAGGCACCTTGGGTTTGTGGAAGCTCTGCAGCAGCAGAGACTTAGGTGTGCCTTCTGATTTCTGTGTGCGAGTGAATTACCTGCTAATGCAGCTGACCTCCAGCCCTTTGAACTGACTCTATTTTTAACCTGAAGCAGGGAGGAGACTTATTGGTAAGTAGAGGCTGATCACAGGGCACTGCAGTCATCTTAAGACATGTTTTTACTCTAACTGCCATCTTCCTCCAGTGAACAGAACTGGTATAATGGAAGAACGTTTTTGATAAGCATTTTGAGAGAATCCCAAATTCAAAATCTCAAAAATAAAAAAAATCTACTGTCGTGGAATCCATATGTTTTTTCAGTTCAGTCGTGTCTGTAAGATAAAAGTAGATTGGCTGCTGTTGTATAACGATGCTGTAAGGCTGTATACTTTCTAATTTGACAAGCAGTGTTACTCAGTTTAACTATGGTTTAGATATCAGAGGTCCTGGACAGATGAGCTGTTTTCCATCGTAAGGTGGTTGTGCTGTCTTGCCTTGTCCTCAGTTCTGTATTTTTCTGCCGTGATTGCTAAGTTACACTTTAGTGGTTAAGCTTTGGTGCTGAATTTTGTCTCCCTCTTAAATTGTTAGCAAATACAAAGTGAAGGAATGGATACTGAAGCTGGGCAGGTGAGGTGTTCGGGTGGCACTGTGTGTTACGGGTCCTGCGGGCTGGGTCTGCTGGGAAGGTGCCTGGAATTCCCACTCCCAGCACTAGCCCTGTGCTTGAAGGTCAGGGGCGGTGGGGCTGACAGAGGAGAGCCAGAGTCCTGCTGTGGCTTTCTACCTAAAGCAGTTTCTGAAAAGGAGTTTGAGGAGCCAGGAATATAGCCGAGCCTAAATTAAAAGAGAAATCTTTTTATTAGTTCTCTCAGTCTGTGTAAGAACAGTTTATAACCCAAAATACCCTACTTGTTCTTGCAGCTTACCAGCATAAACAAATCATCTCACCTTTGAGGACAGTGAGGATTGAAGTACAGGTCTGGTTTTCTCATTCAGCTGTAGGTTTGTCTTTCAGAAGTGGTCATCTTTCAAATAATGCTTTTTGATGTGCATAGATGCTTCAATAGATGCTGCTTTTGGTTGAAGCATTCCTGATCCAGGTCCTCCTGGGTAAATGAGCAGGATGCCAGTAGTGCTCATGATTTTTTCCAGAATCTTCCACATAAGTCTCAGCCAGAGTAGCACCAGTATTTTTATTATCTGCACTAGATGCTTTGTTTAAGGAAGAGAAACTTTCTGTTGGATGGATTTTACCAGAGCTGTCTATGGGCAGTTTTTATCTGATGCATTTGAAACTGTTCCTGATTTGGGTGCAGTGAAATACCAATGCTTGATTTGGAGGGACCTTTTTGTCCCTTTTTAAGTTCTGAATCAAGTCCAAAGGTCTGCAAAGAATGAGAAGCTGGTGATGATTTTTGCCTGGAGACTGGAAAGCCTCTTAGTTCTTTTTGTTAGCCCTTTTCTTCTGCTCCCTTGCTACAGAAATTCATTCCCAGCCCAGTTCCTTAACTTGGCTGTTCATCCCTGTTGGTGGCAGGAGGAAGGTGATGCTGCTGCTGAGCCAGGTGATGCAATTGTCTGCCTTCCAACATCTGTCTCTGCTTCATGCAACCACTGGAACATCTGCAGAACGAATATGATTGTTACTCACTGTCCTGATGGCTCCAGGTTGTACACGGGATCATCTGGGAAGTAGGACTTTTCTGGAATTAGTTTGGTAGGGGAAACAGAAACCTGCATTTAGAGTAAGAGACTCCAGGATGAAGTGGGATTTAGTTGCTGTGTTAATTACAGTTTTGCTCTAGGTAACTGTTAAGTGATACTATGTTAACTCCCTCCTATGATTATATGCCTTTTCCCATCAAAACAAAGGTTCAGTTGTGCTTGTGGATCGTGTACTTCCCGTCATATGCATTAGTATTTAATGTAAGCACTCTGTATCTTTCAAACTTAACTGAAATCCCTGTAGGTCCTTAATGTGCGTGTGGGCACATTGTGGGCTTTCACCTAAGAATCCTTTTATTCAGGTGACTTAGAAAAGAAATAAGCACACTGAAGGAAATTGTTCTTAGTCTCTCCTGGAAGTTACTTTGGCAGAAGCGTAGGCAATGCGCATCAAGGTTTTCTGCAGTAACCCCCTATCCCCTCTTTCCTGTAAGAAGAGGTGTTGGGACGAGGCTCCTCTTCTTTATACTTACGGAGTACGTTCCTGTCACAGCTTGCCTTAACCTCTACCCTTGCAAAGTATGTAAGGAATTGACTGATAACGAATCCCTTTCCATCCCCAAATAAAGAAGAAATCAAGTGTGATCCGAGCATGCATGCTAGCTTGTATTTTTAGGGCCCCCCGGTTGAGACATCAACTGTAGTCAATGTAATGTTGCCCATATATAGCGTGGATAAAGTATGAAAGAGACACTACCTATTTTGTGTGAAAGTATTGCTGATTAAAACAGTTCGATGTTGGGGGCTTGTGGCAGCGTTTAGTAGTGGGTGATGGAGCTGGTTACTACATACTACTGACTTACAGAAATGTGTGTAATCCTGTTTCCATGAGATTTTAAAACAGTCTTCCTTTGGTTCTAGTTTTCTTCAAAGTCAGTATCCTGTCCCAAAATACTCGGCTGCTTGCACGGTTGGGCTGCAAGTGTGTTGCTGGTGGTTTCTGAAGAGTGTGTGTGTGTGTGTATGACTGTCTCTTATTCCATATTGGCTTTTCCAGTCCTATCTGCTCTCATGTCTGCATACAGTCTCCTTCGCCAGCCCACTCACGGGGCTGCCACTGATGCACTTGGGGGGAAAAAAAGAGGAATTTAACCGTTCCTTTACTCAGTCTGCAAGAGAGTGATGTGTTACCCAGTGAAACTTGAGTGAGTTTTGCAAAATCATTCAGTACATAAAATTCCCAGTACCACTATTTTTGCGTAGTGCACACAATTACAGCAGGATTACATGGTTCAAACTCAAAGTAAAAAGTTCACTTCTTTTTGGACCCCATCTGAGTTCCTTTCTTGCAGAATAATCCTAGGAATGTGTCACTGCAGTCATCAAAAACACTGTTGGCCTTTTCTGTTTACATGTGCTGTCCCTTGTCCTCCACAGTTGTACTAGCGTGACAAACAGCTTTGGCAACACCATCAGTCCTTGGGGGAGGATGCTGGAAGTGTTTCTTGCAGAGCTGTGCAGTAAAAACTGAACAGAAATCACAGCAAAACCATAAAGTGTATATTTTTTTTTTTTTTCCTGTTAAGGTTAGTAAAAATGGAATTCTGTATATTCTTTCAGTCATTCACAGGACTACCTCTAATAACTACTTGACTAACAAGCCATGAGTGTTGGATGAGAGCTCAAGGAGCTTCATGTGACTTCCACAAAGGGCTTACCTGGTATACCAAGGCTACACTTGTGCTCAGAGCACTAGAATTTAGCTTGTCTGTCAGCTCTTGTATCCTTTTCTGCCAACCTCAGAGGGAGGGGTTTTTTTTATATTCCCTTTTTCCATGGCTTAGCATTTTTTTTGGATGTTATACATAACTTATTTACATATAATATATTTTATACACTAATTTTTCTATAATATATAAATACATACATTAAAAAATTACAAGTCTGGTTGCAGTGTCTTTATTTCAGCCACATTCCTGTGCATATTTAATAATCTTACGGTTGTGTCTAGGCTAGTGAGCTCTGTGATATGATTTTGGAGTCAGTGCACTCTGTTTCTTTCCATTCCTGTGTGCTCTCTTTCTGGGCTTGGGAGGCAGGGAAGTTTTGAGTAATAAAAGCACTTGTGTTAAACTCCAGATCATGAAATCACTTAAAGTCAGTTTTACCATCTTCATTTCTTCATGTTTGCTTAGTAGAATAGGCCAAACCTAGGAAAAATATGATTGTGTAACCAATAAAATTAGCTGAAGATTCATGGGTGTTGAAATAAGCAGTCTTCTAGCGCGCTCATTTTTTTTATTTTGATGTCTTGTTTTTTTCCAGTGGATAACTTGAGCTTAAAACCTTGAGCGTCCTTTGCTTTGCTGGCGTTTTTAGGGTTTGTTTTTTTTAGTGCTTCTGTCAAGAGATGTTGGGAACACTTTGGAGAAGTGTGTCTGGGACACTGTAACTAGTACATGAAGTGGAGACAATTCATGTAAATGCAGTTTGAATTACCTCATAGCCTTTGAAGTCTTCGAGTTTCTGGTCACCTGAATCTTCAAGAATAAGTGTGTCATTTAATTTCTATAGCAGATTTTTGAGCTAGAAACTAAGGCTGTTTAACTTCGTATAAAGCAAGAGATTATTTAAGTATAGGATATTCTTTGAGAGTTGCAGTGGTTGCATTGTAATTCTGCTAAACTGTGGTTTCTGAACCTACAGGAGGTTGGCAGCCCCAGTTGGGGTATTCTCATTGACATCTCGGGCATTTGACTGGAGTTGTACAGACGTGTTCAGCATGTTCTAGTCCTGCTATTAGGACAGCATACGTGAAAAATGAAATGCAAAGTTCAGTTTCTCAGTAGACTCTTGTGCTGTTTGTAGCTTTTGTCCCTGGGCATGTTATAAATCACTTCTGGAAATAATTTGGAAATTACTGAAAAGAACTTCAACAGCCTTCGAATTGCTGCAAGGAGAAAACATCCTGTGCCGAAGGAACCTTGAAAGAATAGCATCGTATTTCTCCTTTATTGTTGATTTTATGTTTAGGGGAGGTGGGGGATTTTTGTGGTTTGGAGTAGCTTGGCTCAGGTTTAGGTATTGCTCTTTATCAAAAGAGTCTCCTTTAACATAGCTTGAGGGGCTCAGTCTCCTTATGATTTTTGGCATGGGTATTCAGAGTTTTTTTGCTGCAGTGTTAAGGCATGTTTAATGCGAGTGTTTGTCTGTAATGGTGGTAGATGTCTTGTTCATATTCTGGAATAGATGACCAAATTTCTGTGGATATAGTTGGCAAATGTTTTCATGTTAACTTCAATACTTAAAATAATGCTTGCTGTATGTCTATACTGTGTTAACAGGTTAAGATGCCAACTTTCAAATACAACGTCTACAGCAACGTATTGGAAATTTATATTGTTTTATTCTTTTGCTTCTGCAGAAAATCTTGCAATTCCTAATCTGACTAACCTTTGAGATTTTTTTCCCCCATTTGAATTGGGTGATGTCAGCTTTCCATTTTTTAGAAATGTGATTCCCAATAGTTCCTTTTGAAATTGGTGAGCATAATTCCTTTCTTTTTGTAAAAATGATCAATAATTATTATAGTGACTTTTCTATTTACTATGAAAGATAAGGTGCATGACTCTGCAGATGGACTGTTTATCTGTATCTGTCAATTTGCCTTTCAACTTTCATAAGCTTGCTTTTTCTCTAGATGAAAATGCCCTCTACTTCAGTTGTATTTACTGCTCTTGGGCTGCAGCTGTCCAGCTCCCCAGTTGTTCTGGAGGTAAATTTTTCTTGTAGCATTCTTTGGGATGCGTGGAAAGATAGTTGTCTGGTTGGATAAGCAGCAGAACTGGTCTTTTTACATTGTTTTGTTGGTGGGTTTTTTCCCCTCATTTTACTTTGTGATAACTTCCACTCATATTTCTCTTAGCTTCACAAGTAGTGAGACTTCTACAATATTTTATACTTTGGGGAGAGACAGATAAATGAATTTTGAAGGTGGCATCTGGTTGGTGTGACAAGTGTGTTAGAGTGGTGGTACTTTTGCTTCTCCCTTTTGCGATAGCTTTTAGATTAAATGCAGGCTGGTGTGTGGGAGGGGTGTGTCTGTCTTTTTTAAGTAATAGAAAGAAGTAGAATTTCAGCTCGCCTTCCTCAGTGAAGCAGGTTTTGGGCTAATGGGCAGCAGGTAATGATGAAGCCTGAAAGATAATAGGAAAGTAGAGTGATTTTGTATTTAAATTTCTTTGGCTGCTAGCATGCTCAGATAAGTCTTCTAGTAAGTAGTTGTTGCAAGAAAGTAAGCTTTGTTGCAAGAAAGTAAGCTTTGTTGCTGGTATGTATTAGCACAGCAGATGATGAATACTTGGGAAGGATGAAGGGACAGGCTTTGTGAAACAGGTTACCTACATAGATGGTAAAGCTTGGCATTACTTGAATAGTAGATCAAAACGTTGTGAACAGGCAAGTAATAATACTTTAAGGTGCAATGGTACAGTAGTTATAGAGTGATCAGAGAGTTTCAGTTCTCATGATGTTGAGTAGATGTTTACTTCAGAGGCACAATTTTCAGCCTAAAATCCGTAGTGGGTTTCTTATTCATTGCATTTATCTCAGACTTTTCCCTCATAGAGACTTACCTGGACAGAGACTTCTTCATTCAGTAATTCTTTGAGAGCCCTCTGTGACTGCCTGCTGGTTTTTTTAATGGGGAAATAGTTGTAACTATTTGAATTATTTAGAAGTGGATTGAGTGAATCAATTCAGTAGTCACAGGTGCTACTGATTGGCATGAATACATGTATGTTGGGATGATTATAAAATCATGTTGAGAGACATCCCCCCCAAGACCATCCTCCCATTTGTCAGCTGGACAGGGTTCAGTTCTCTGTTTTAGTTTTCGCAGGCAGTGTGTGAGCTTTCCAAAAAAACTCATGTGAAAGGTAGCCTGTGTGGCATGTTTTTTTCAGATGATGCTGATTTCTACTGCAATGCTGGCTGTGCATTGTTAATCTAACTCTTTGATAGCTAATTTTGTTCTTTCTTGTTGTGTGTTATGATGCCCAAAGCCATTTAATAGGTAACATAGTTTGAGTGATTCCCCTTGCCCCCTCCAATGTAGCCTCGGCACAATTTCCAATGATGATAATCACTTTAGACTATTATAGATGACAAACATGTCTGATTGTATATATACACCTTGCTTAGCTATTTAGAAAGTGGGATGCAAACAATTATTGATATGTATACATTGTCTATGGGATAGAACAGGGCATGCTGAACATGTATGTCAGCTGTAATGATGAGCAGGTTTAATTAAAATTGTCTTATGAGAAGCATCTGGCTAGCATGGAGGCAGCATTTACGGGGCCTGGAGGCATCTGCTGCAGCTGTCTCTGAGGCAGCAGTGATGTGAGGGCTTGATGGAGGAGGGCAATTTGACCTGAGTGGAAAGTAATGTTTCAAGTTTGTAAATGTCTGCTGTCCGGTTCTTTTATAAAAACAGTAGGCTTGTGTTCAGTGTTTAATTTCGTAATCCAGTCTAGCAAGATGATCCTGCATAAAATTGCTATGTGCCTTTCCACCTTTTTCTTAGCCTTATATAGATTCTACAACTGCTACCAGAGGAGAGGGCAGCATGATTTGGTATTCTTATTCCATTAGGTTTCCTGATAACCCGCAGCCCCAGTGAACTGGCCAGTCCCAAACGATATGTAAAT
Organism: Aptenodytes forsteri; assembly: GCF_000699145.1. Lineage (NCBI taxonomy): Eukaryota > Metazoa > Chordata > Aves > Sphenisciformes > Spheniscidae > Aptenodytes > Aptenodytes forsteri. The sequence goes on from NW_008795936.1 coordinate 477,421, forward strand.
ATTACGCACTTGCACTGGAGGCTGGCGCTGAGGCAGATAAGGTGAGCAAATTCTTATGAGATATTAATCTTATTGTCTGAATAAGAGGAAAATGAGGTGGACAATATGGATTATCTGAAAACCATATTCTTTTGCCGTTTTTACTGCACACTTTACTAACTGGAAGAACTGAGTTTTAACATAAATAAGTGCAAGCTCCTAGAACTGTTCATTCTGATTTTATTTTATAGAGGATATTCTGTTATATACCCAGATATATCTTGTCAAATAGTTAATGTTAGCTGTGGTCTCCCTTTCTCCATGATTTGGCAGTAATTTGCATAACATGGTGGAACACCACCTTCTAAAGGCTGATTAATATTTCTGTGAGTTGGCAGAGGCATGAGTAATGGGTGGTTCTTAGCCCATAAGGAAATACTTCTGCAAGTGATAAAGGTGAAATGTTAATTGGAGCCAGCTGATACAAATTGCATTACCTCTGCCTTATATTAAATGGTCTGGAGATGTGTCTTTCAGATGTTGTGAATCACCCAAACCACCTATTGTAAAATGAGTTGAGTTTTCTTGCCTGGCTCTTGTTGGTATTTAGGATATAAAATGTTTTATTTATCCATAACCATGGAAGAACATTACGAATGTGGGGAATGGAGAGATTTCACTACCAGGAATATCTCATTTTTAGAGTTATAACCGGAGACAAAGGCCTGTCCCAGTATTCTCCTGCATGTGTGGATAATAAGCGTATCTGCTTAATTTGAAGACTTATGTATTAAACTAGCTTTGGATTTCCCTAAACAGAATATACCAAGCAGGAGGCACATCACTTTTCCAGTTCTGTTCTCCATGAGATACAACTTGATGCTAGGTTACTAATCTTGGGGTTAGGTGACTTGAGCTCTTGAGCAGGAAATCTGGAATGTGGCTGGAACAACCTTACAAGCATATCATTTGCAACCAAGTTTCAAGTGAAACTTGTTGCCTTCTTAGAAGAGCCGATCTCTAAGATGGCAGTGGCAGTACATGACACTCACTGCCATTTAGGTGCACTGGCTAAGCCAGTTGGAACTCTCATCCTCAAGTGTAATTTGTGCTCTGGATTTGAAATTTGGCTGTTTTCTTTTCCTTCGTTATTTAAATACTGTAAGCTTTAAAAGCACACTGAATGCAGACTGTAAAAACCCTGTGTCACAGATCAGCTTGGAGTTGTGTATTTAGCCCTGTGGAAGGAAACTGGTGTATAAAGCAGCCTGGCTTCCTTGAAGCCCAGTTGCTGCTTGGTGTGGGAATACCTTCGACCCTTTCATGGCGTGTTGCCTTGCAGTTAATACTGTGGCAGTTAACTGTCATTGGGGAGGTGAAATTTTCGTACTCCATAGCTTTGGGAACACAATTTCCTAGAGCGAAGTGAAGACAGTTAACTTGGAAATACTGGTTTTTCCTTCGGTTGCAAAACCCTTCCTTTCTCCCTACGCCTTTCACTGTTGAGATCAGGCTTTTGTTATCTTATAATATCATTAATTCACAATGCAATCTGCAGGATGGTAAAACAACCTTCACTTTTGTGAAGTAAGTGGAAAGGTCAGCAATGGCAATTAAAAATGTGTGTTTTTCATACCGTGTCAGATTTCTTAAAATAAAACCAGGTATATCAATTACAATTTGAGTGGAATTCTGCTAGAATATTTTAGTTATAAATGATAAGAAAACTTACTGCTCTTGCGTTACACTATGCAGTAAGTGATCAATGTACTGCACAGGCCATTGTGGGAGAAAGCTGGAGTTTGTGACTTGTATTTCAGATGCATTCTGCTACTGCTGTGTGGCAGACACTGCAGTGCACGCCCATTGTCAGAGCATTAAGACTCCAGCTGAAAAATCACTAGACAAAAAACTTTTTTTAGATGATCAGTAATATCCAGTTGTGCTTGTTAAGTTTCTTGTCACATAGGGTGTCCATGCCCAACCCAGCATGGCAAGGCAAGTTGAAGACAACCATGAGCACTCACTGGCTGCTGTACAAGGAATGAAAACCTGGGTGCTGGAGAAGAAATTCCTGTATTGTTGAGATGTAGTTTATGAGAATGTCCTGTGGCATTTCAAATAAAGTTTTGTGAAAAACCCACTTCCGCTTCCTAGACAGAGCTTTTAATGATGCTACATGGGTAGTCAGGCTCTGGCTTGCTCGCACAGTTTCAGTAAAAATGTTGGAAGGACTGAGTGCTAAAAATATATTCTTAACCCCACAGCAGTGGTTTATGTCAGCCTTCCTGAAGGAACAAGTCCCTTTAATTAGTAAGACAGTGAAGTTTATTTTGGGGTTTGCTTTGTTTTTCAATTTGGGATGTGAACTCTTATGCACCGTAGCTTAAAAAAAAAAAATCCTGTAGCTATGACAGGGCCTGCTACAGCTGTTGGCTGCAGTGTGCACTGTGCTTGTCCTGGTGCCTGCCTTTGCCTGGGAAAAAATAAATCCATTTAATGGGAAGGAGGAGCCAAAAATTGTTTTGATCTGCACCAGTAGCTGACTTGATGTGCTAACCGCATGTTGTCTCTGTACATGCTATCCCAAAGACAGTTTGAGTTCCGCCTTCTTCATGCAGGTTCAGCTTTCGGTAGCACTGAAATTGTCAAACTTTTCTTAACTGCAAAAAATCAGCACACATCGATCAGGTAAATACGCCGAACCCAATGTCATCATTGCTGTCCCTGAGAATAGGATTGTCAGAATATTTGAGATCTGGCTGGTGTATGTTGTCCTTTGGTTTGCCATTTCCTGGTACCGGTCGCGGTGCTCCCGTCTAGCAGAGGGTGATGTAGAGAGGCCATAGGATTTTCATAGCACAGTCTTGTTTTGCAGAATCAGAGGGGAAGTCCCCAAATGGAAAAAATGGAGAAATTGCCATTTTTGCACCCTGAAGATGAAGCTTGCACTGGGTCTGGTTGGAGCGGCAGCATGTGAGGCACTGTAGCCATCACAAGGCTCCAACAGAACAGCTTTATGCAGGGGGTAGAGCTGGTCCCTCTGATGATTTCCAAGATGCTGGAAGCGTGCATTTAGTGTAGCGTGTTCTGCTGCTGCTTTTTGGGTGGTTTTGTTAAGATATGTAGACTGTAGTTGTTTGCTTTCTGTTTTTCCAAAATGCTTCCAAATGGACGCATTTTATTACAGTTTTAAGGCTGTACTTGATTGTGTTAATTATTTTTTTTGAGTGTGTGCTAGTGTTGTTGCTAGAGTAGAGGCTGACACCCTTCTTGTTAGCTTTGAAGTACGTTTTAGATCTTTACGTGGGTTTGACATAAATTTTTTTTCCAAACGTAAAAAAAAGTCTCATAATGAATTTCAGTGGCTAATGTGGTTGAGTTTACCTTAGGAAGTGGTACAAAGGTGAAAAAGAATAAAAGCCACAAGGGAACAACTGGCCTCCAGCTTTCTTTTCTGAAGTCATGAAAAGGCAATAGGAGGTTATGGCATCAATGGGGAACAGAATATAAAGAGAAAGTTATTTCTTAAGTGTTGGGGTGCAGCGGTTTAGCAAGGAGTCAGCTTACAACATGGCTTGCTAGAATACATCATAGGTCAAGCCAGAACAGTGTGAAGATGCAGCAAGAGGACTTTTGCAGCAATGGATTCTTTTTCCCAATTCTCCTTTTAATAGAGTTCACTTGTGTGTTGTAAAAATAGTGGATACAAAAAGCATTAAAGCAGGTTTGTAAGTAAGAAGGTGCAGGTCTCTTGGGTGTAGCTAAATTGTTTTCTGATTCCTGAACTCTGCATGGGCTTCTTTAAAGATATAATTTCTAGTACAATCATTTGAGTTTAAAGTACGTGCCTGAGGTGATTGGAATCTGTTGAAGCTCTGAAAACATACTTGAATTTCTTGGCTTCACCCAGGAAACACAAATGAGACTATAGCCAGAGGGCAAGATTTTTGCAAAGACCAAGAACAGTTTTATTCCTGGCTGCATGTTTTTAAAAAATGTAATATTACCAGTTTTAGCAAAGCTAAAAATTCAGCTTTATAAACCTCGAATGGAGAAGTATTAGTAAAATGATATTTGTGTATAGCCTGGATTTTTTTGCTTCCAATAAAATGTCATGGTAGCATCAGAGGCACGTCTGGTTCTGCCTTGATTTAGGTCCCAGTGATTAGAGGCATTGCACTAACTCTTCACATGATGTGGGAAAACGGGTGATGAGCATGGCTTGTGTGTAATGGTGATAGTCAATGTAGTAATGATGGTAATCATTCTCTCTCTCTCCCCTCGCAGATTTGATGTGACACATCAGACCTTTCAAACTTTGCAGGAACTGTTGAGGTTTGGAAAAAGTTGAATTTAATGTGAGCTTGTATGTGGTTTGCAGCATCCTTTTTGCCCGACTCTCTTGCTGCTGCTGCTCCAGGGCACTGAATGAGTCAAGGGTGAGGTGGGACAGGCTGCCTGGGAGGAGAAGGCGAAGGAGCGGTAGTGGATGGTTGCAGATCTTGGGATTACAGTGATTGATTTGCTTGCCTTCAGCTCCCTACAAACTTGCAGTTTTATCTGCGAGTGGAAGTTGAAAGAGGCTTTGTGTTAAAGTTAGTCACCGAGTCTGAAGTTCATCTGACAAATGTTTTGAGTTTCCGGAATAAGTAATTCCTACTTGTATAGGTCTGCTGTTTTCTGAAGTGCCTTGTAATAGCAGGTGCTTTGTAAATAGGAAGCTGGGGAAGGAAGCCACTTTTCTAATGGAGCATTTAGGCACCTATTACCTTTTTTAACTGTTACATTGTAAACAGTTTTAAGGCAAAAGATAATGGCAGCCCTGGGTTCTTCCCTCTTTGCTTTCTCTCTGTTTCAGGACCCTGTCTCTTGCTCAGCTGTGCAGTGTTTTAGTGATGCTTTGATGGTTCCATGGTGGTTTAATGTTTTGCTGGTTTAACAGTCTTTTAGGCAAAAAAAATGGTTATGAAATTGAGTAAGTGGATGTTACCCTTATTACAGGAAAACAAAAACTAATTGGGCATCTGAAGAAGCACCCGAGGTGAGTATCTGCACTGCTTACGTGCACTGCTGAAGCTGAGTCTGGGTGTCCCCGTGCAGGCGCAGGGTAGGAGACAGAGGGCACGGGAGAGCATCCAGGGCGCCTGCCTGTCCGTGGTCTGCCTTCAGGAGAGGCCCTCTCCTTGTCCCACGAGGTGAGGGAGACAGTCTGCCAAACAGACGCAAACTGGGTGTTTTTGATACCTGCCCCCACCCCAATTTCCTGCTCTAGGTTCTCCATCTCAGCTATTAGGAAATAAACCTTTCTATCTTAGTGAATCTATTTGCAATTGAAATAAAAAGGGGCCCCTTTTCACTGTTTCCTTGTTGCTGTAACTAAGGCTTTCGCATTGGTTCCAGCTCAGCATTAATTCCCTTTGAGAACATGCCTTGGATTGCATTAACATTTTTTTTGACGTTTGACAAAAGCCTTGTTTAAACAAGTTAGATGTGCATCAGGCTAATAAATAAAAAAAACCATCAGATTATTCCTGCTGTGCTGTTCTCTGGAGAACAGTGTCTCATTTGTATATTTTCCACTAATCATCTCCAAATCTTGCATGGGTGATATCAAGTTAGGGAAAGTGGACTCAGTATTACATATGGTATAGTCAGGGAAAAAAAGGCTCTGTTTTGACAACCAGCATAGCAATCTCAGAGACATGACTTGAGTTCTAAAAAATGTTTTCAGAAATGTGTTGCATAAACAAGTCATAATTTCCCTTGTGGAGAGGGGAAATGTTTTTCTAGATGTACTTCTGTACAAACAAGCTGGACCTATTTTCTGTAGCCGCAATTTAAAGAACTGAAAAAGGAAATCAATGATGGTATGATGCCAGAGCACAGATTTTGGTTAATAAGCAAGGAAGTTGGGCCATAAGTCAATTTTTAAGTAATTGAACTTTGATACTGCGTATTTTTGCATCTGCATGATGTGACTGCACAGGTGACTGGTACAGGGCAGCGTTGATACCCCGCAGAAGAATAAATCGTCCTCGATCACACCATCGCTCACTTTACAGTCTTGTCTAGCACCGCTTGCTTGCAGGTTACTTGAGAGCGAAGAGCGCTTTGATAACCAGGCGTGTATAAGAGTCTTGGTTTGCAAGCTGAGTTGCTGGATCACACCCTCTTAACTGTATTGACTTCATCGTGGCTGCATGGGTGTGACGGGGGGTAGAGTTTGCCTCTGTCTACGTTAATCACACTTACAGCATGCAACCACCAAGCTGAGAAATTGAGAATAAACTCTATAGATGGATGGATAAATGAAGTATTGGGGAAGGGCAGACTGGGCTCTTATGGGGGAAATCATGCTTCACATTTACTGGAGTTCTTTCGGGGAGGACAAGGGAAATCTGTTTATTTTGATGACTGGAAACTGCTCTCGCTAGAGACTCGAGCTGAGCTGCCATTAGATAAGAGGGAGGATCCTCGTGTGTATATAACTTTTTTAAAAGTAGGAAATAATGTATAGGAATAAGTAGTTGATTTTTCCCTTTGAAAAAACCCAGCAGCAAGTCTTGGAGGAATCTGTGCTGCAGCCTCTTCTGGTTAAGGTATTGAGAAGTGCCCTGGGAAAGGGGATGAAATAGGGTGACAATTTACTGTTCATTCAAAGTAGTAAAAAACAGGAGCTGGTTGTGCAGAGTTGCAGAAAAATCTTTTGATGGTTAGCGGTTGACGTACTGGCAGATTAAACTTAATGTGGATGAGTGCAAAGAGTCACATGGGGAGAGGGCAGTCCTAACTCATGTATCGCAGCTCTGAATGAGCTGTAAGTCTCGGTAGAGATCCTGGCATCTCTAAGAGCTTTGTGGGAATTGCGAATGAAGTGCTCTGCAGGGCTCAAACCGAAGAGTGTTAAGGACAGAAAACAGAGCAAGTTGTCATGTCTCCATTAAAAGGGCATAGCGTGCCCAACTCTGGAGGCTTTGGGAGCGTGATTGTGGTCCTCACATCTGGAAATAAGTATAGGAGAACAAAAAGGTGAATTAGAAAGGCAGTAAGTTTGTTCCAGGCAAGAGCCAATCCAGCTAAGCAGAGTGGTGCAGCCTGGAAAGGGGAAGGCAAGAAGGGATTGTTGTGGGAGAGGAGGAGGGTAAAGATGGAATCAGTCTTGATTATCCCTTCTTACACAAGAATTAAGAAGCTTCTTGTGAAACTAGTAAGAGGCAGATTAAAAAACAGCCCAGTAATTTTTTCTTTTGTTATATTCCAAAAGGTAATTGAGCTGTGAGTCCCTGTAGGACCTTGGGAGTGTCAGTCCTTAGCAGAGATGCACAGCTATTAGCTGATGGATAAAATATGTGAAGGGCTGTATTTATATGAAGAGGCTACTTCTAGCTGAACTGCATATTGAGCTAAATCGGGGGAGAGCAGGGGCAAGGTGTGTGATACCACCTTGTCTGTTCTTGTCTGCTGCCAACTTGTGCCAGAGTAGAAAGGCAGATTAGTCTGGGTTTTGGTGTTTGCCGCTATTAAGAGTTTATGCTTTTGTCACTGTTTTCTTAAGCATGACTTGATAGTGCCTTTATGTCCCTCCTCCTATGCATTCCCCCCCCCCCCCCCCCCTTTTGGTTTTTTTTCTT
>NW_008795936.1:485088-504711 GCF_000699145.1 Aptenodytes forsteri
TTGAGTTTATAGTGTCTTTATTTCCCCCCCCCAATGCACTCCCCCCCCCCCCCAGTCATTGTGGTTTTGCTCATTTACTGCTCATTCACGTTCTGCTGCTTAGGTTTTGGTGATGCTCAGATGTTGCCCCAGTATAATCTCTTCTGTGGGATCCCAGTGGTGGTAATCCTGAGTAGGCTGACTTATTCACTGCATACTTGGTTTTCATTGAGTACTGTTGCTGTTTTACCTATAAAATAACTATTTTCTCCTCTATTTTTTGCTTTGTTTTTGAGTTAGAGCCATTCTTACCTATCTGAAAAGCTGAAAGTCTTTTCAGCCTGCCAAGCAATGTGTCTCAATCATCTTTTTGCATCTCCGTTGTGACTTTTTATTTGGCAAGCCAGAAAGAAGAATCTTTTTCTATATTAATTTAGACTGCTCTTCTTGTTTCCCTCACTTCATTTTTTTTTTTTTTTTTTTAATTTGTATTTTGGCATTTATTCTTCTTTTGCCAACTGTATAAGCTGTCCCTCTTCATCTTTGATGCACTGTAAGAAGGTTTCTCATTAATATTCAGGTTTGAATAAGAAAGGCTAATTCCTTGTTTGTGCCTGTAGTCAGGAAAGACAACATAGGCGATGATTTTTGTAGTGTCTTGTTTTGGGTACTTTGGACATCTTTGGATGTGTGTTTAGTCCTGTATCTTCACCACTGGTATTCAGCAGTTTTTAAGCAGCACATCATTCCCTTGATGTCTCAAGCATGGCTTGTTACAGCTCAAAATCTTTTCACCAGATTTCCAGTTAGTTACATTTGGGGTAATCTTTCCTGTGCTGGCTCTATCCTTCCCTTGAGACAGGAGGCTGTGTAAAACAGACCTCACCTTTGACACTGACCTGCTTTCTAGTGAGACCCAACAAAATAAGACACTTAGCAAACATTTCATCTCCAGTGCTGCCTTTTTCTTCCTGGAGTTGAATACTACTATGGTTACTTGTTTAGCTGCATTCTCTGAGGCTTTGGTGCTTACAGAAATAGTGTGTATTGCCTGAAAAAAAGTTATATTATTTCAACACAGGGCACAGATGTAACTTGAGGTGTCAGGACAGCCCAGAGCCCTAGTACGTGAGCAGTGCTGCTTTCTGGTGCTTCTCGTGTTGCAAGAATATGAAGCAATATAGTAGATTTTAGCCATGTGTATTTGATAGGATTGCTCTAACTGACATAATTGTAGAAACAATTTAAGCCAAGGATGCATTTTATTCCCTGCCTCTGTTGAATGTGAGAGCAGCGGTATCTCTGGGTTTACCCAGTGCACGTGCTTGGGAGAAGAGGCTATCTTCAGCATGCCTTGGAGAGGCAACGGGGGGTGGTGGCGTGGCACAGGATGGATAGGGTGGCACAGCCAGCTTGGTGGAGGCTGGCTGGTTTGTATGAATCCACTTTGGCAGGGGTGGGTGGTTTTTCTGTTGTGTTTAGGTAGTACATGTCATTTAAAAAAAAAAAAAAAGACTTAAAGACTAATAAGACTAAAAAAAAAGCTGTTAAGATATCCTTAGTTTCAAAGCGATCATTTACTTTCCCAGTTTTACTGGGGCAGGGAACAGCTCTACTACAATGATGCTTTTCTTTTGTCTTTGTCTGCTTTTTGTATTCCTTTCAACTTCTTGTGGTCATCATCGCCCTGCTGTAAAAGGGGCCAGCCGGGACCAGTATTTTTCAGTGTCACATTTCTCTGAGGGCTGCTGCTGAGTATTAAGGAATGTGCATTTTATTGGAATTAAGTTGTAATCCCTATCGTCCTCGCTCAGAACATCCCTCTTTAAAGTGCACTTCTCTTCTCTGATGGCAGAGTTGCCTCAAGAGAAAACAGTGGTTTTATCTGTTGGATTTTAATTTTTCTTAAACTAACTGCATCAGGTCCAGAACCTGGCCCACTGTGAAAATACAGGGAATGTGAAGTTTTTCTTATTGATTATGTCATTTATTTAGGCTGTAAGCTGTTTACAAGGCAAAATATCTTTGGTTTGGTATGGTGGGTTTTTTTGTTTTGGGTGGGGGGGTTAAGATGGCTAGTCTTGGTTGGAGCTGTGTTATATTTAAGGACAAAACAAATATTTTGGTGGTGTTAGGTGTAAAACTTCAAGCATGGAACTGGTTTGGGGAATATTCTTGGAAACATTATACGTCATCTCAGTCCTGTTGTAGGAAGCATGGGACTTTTTCCAGCTGTGGGAGCTAAGGAGGTAATGTCTTTGAAATCATCCAAAAGCTGTGTGTTCAACGAGGTTAAGTATAGCTGTAGGTGTAAGACAGATAGGGGCAGAGTGGGAATATTAGCAGCAACAAAATACTTTGCAGTTTCAACAACTGAAAAATTCAAGAGAAAACTGAAGTGCCGTGGCGACAGAGAAGTGCTCTTTAATTCCTAAGCCCAAAAGCATATTTTAGGAAAGGCTGACATGTTGACTAAGGTTGTACAGCTCTTTCCATCACCAGTCCTCCTTTTGTTTCCATGGCAGCACAAAGGATAATGCTGTTGCAGCTGCCAGTTGCTATTGGAAAATAGATTTTGGGTTTGACCTAAATATCTATTTAATATAGTTCTCAGTAACAGGGTATGGTTTTTCAGATGTCAAATATATGTGCAGCTCTAATGAGTTTCAGCTGAGGTGCCTGATGCCTTAAAGAAGCTGAGCTTAGAGCAGTTTTCCATCTTATAATTAGCAAGTAGGTATTGCCAGTGATAAATCTGACCAATATCAAACATTTATGTTGGAACTGTAAGAGCTCTTGGGATTTTATCCTTTTTGGCAACACTGGGAGGGATGGGGGAGTCTTTTAAACTGACAGCTCACAAAAATCCCTCTTGTTTTAGGATTGTAATTGAATTGCTATGTGGCAATTTTCTTGACTTCTTCTGCAATGTGTGTATTAATCCTATTAACGAAGTGTAAATACGGTGTCGTGTGTGATGGGACGTGACTTCCCAGAGCTCTGACCAGAGCCTGGCTGGAGTTCCTAGCCAAAGCTGTACAGAGGAGGGCTGTGAGGGGACAGGGCCACGCTGCAGTTCTGCTTTTGGGTTAAACTGCATAAGAAGAATAAATGACGCTTCTGCAACTTAGGGGGAAAGGGGATTGTTTGGAGTTACGTAGTTGCAGCATTAATTTCTGTGTGGCATAAGGGGAAAGCTGTATAATCTATAATTCTATCAAACTGAGTGAATAGGGAGGGAAAAAACTTAACTTTTCCTGATACTGACATGGATGGTTTTCTAAAAATTTTATTTGTAATTGCTTTGTAGTTATTGTTTGTAGTTGTTTACAGAATTGAATGTATAAGCAGAGAGGATCCATATCAAAAGCTGACTGATTTTTTTTTTAAAACAAGTGTAAGATGAATGAGAAAATTAATATATAAAAAGGGCCTTTTGGAATATGACACACTCTTCCAAATAATACCTTATGCAGAGCTTAAAAATAAGCATGACAATGTTTTTCTGCTGTACTGTGTTGGAATTGAGTTAGTGCTTTGACTCAAGTCAAAATGCTGGGAGCTAAGTTGGAGAGGATCTATGCTGAGAGATTACCCCTCCTCTGAAAAATGCATGTTTTATTAGTATCACAAGTCTCAACCAAAAGTTGCAGGTTTCCCTCTTTGCTGAGAAAATTAGCACACAAGGTTTGGGAAATACATTCTGAAAGTGCTCCTTTGATACGGCTCTGAGAGAGATGTGTGGTTTTGTCTGCATCTGTGTGGACAAGTGGGAACTTGTAGGAATATTTTCTGTACCTGGTCGCTCTCAGGTTTTTATTTCAAAGCAGGAAGTAACTTGGAAGTACTGCTTGTGATGCAGAAATTATTGAGGGGGCATCAGTGTGTGATGCAGTTATTGGTACTTGAGCTTCATTCATGTGTTGTTGAAGGCTCCTGTTCTTATCAAAAAGAAAAGAATCTTTTGCTGAGGGTTTCCAGAGAAATCCCTTGGCTTTTTTTTTTTTTAAATAGCTTTTTCTCATTTAAAAGGACAGCAAAGGGACTTTGGGATAGCCTGAGGGAAACTCTTACTAAGAAGCTTTCCAAGAGTCATGGAAGATTTAAGTCTTTTCATGTCATACTGCAGAGACATCTGCCTCCTCTTCGCCCATCCCTCCTTTTAGACAGGTTTGCCATTACGTTTTCATCTCAATCAGACGAAAAGAAATCTGTGAGCTTCTCAGGCTTTGGATTAAATTGCTAGTCAAGGGTGAGATATTTCGGTGACTATAAAGGACAAAACAAGGTTAGTGGATTGAGGACCGGTGCAGTACAAGGAATGAAGCAGAGGCTTCTGTGCTGGCACTGCTGATGGTGGGCTGTGGACTGCCATGATGGTATTGGGGCAGCTTAGGTTCTCCCAAAGTATTACACAACAGACAGGCTTTGTTGGCTTGTGTAAATCTAATCAGCCCCAGTTAGAAGCATTTACTCTGTGGTCTGATTAGCAGCCTTGCTGCTGTTGCCCATGGTGGTAAATGGAGTTCATTTAGGTTAGCAGAGGGCCTTCAGCATTAAAAATCAAGTACGGGACGAAACAGACTGCTGAACACCTAAGACAGGCTTTTCCTGTGGTTATTTCTATAATTGCTATGAAACTTGTCCGTTTTCATATGTGACTTCCCTCCCCTCTGCTGAACCATGGACGGTTGAATTGACCTTGATCCTGTTGTCTCTCAGTAACATTGTTTTGCTAATACTTATTTAGTTTTTAGTGATTGTTACTGGTTTTGAAGGAAATTTGTTTTTCTATTTGAAAAGTTATTCTAAGCAGGGCTTTTATATACAGAGTGTTGAAACAGTCAGACCTTCTTGGAAGTCTGCTGCTGTGCTATGTCATGGAGCACATGGATCTTGCCAACAGTGGCCATCGAGTCCCAAGATTTCACCGCAACGTTGTGTTAATGGGGAACCAAAATAGCATGTACACCTGATTTTTAATATTGGAACTAATAGAGAAGGTTCCTCTGGCTGGAGCCGAGTTACTAAACTGAGTTTTTAAAATAACCAAGGACCTTATTGTAGTTTGTGCTTCGGCGTAATGATGTGTAAGTGGAACTGAGAAACTCTAAATGTAGTGGTGGAAATTAAAAGGAAAAAAAGAAAAGGGAAAAAATTATGAAAAAAATGAAGGCTATTTTGTGGAAAAGTAAACTTGGTGAAGAAAATGCAACTAAAACGATCATCTTGGTGCACGTTTTGAAAATAAATGATTGACACCATGCATATTTGATCATTGATGCAGAAGTTAAATGAACAGGACATACAACTGTGATTAATTATTGACAAGAGTCATTCCTTTCATATGTATAGTCTGTAGTTAGATGTGAAGGTTGAGTTCACTTGAATTCCAAAGTCAGAAAGTAATGCAAACAAGGCTCCAGTTGATCAACTTCATACATGTGGTTCTATTTATTATGCAGATCTCTTCCAATATGTTTAAATCAACATGTGGTAGTGGGGTTTTTGTTTCTTCAGCAAGAGTGTGTTTGTGGACTACCCAATTTGTGCTTTGCATGCTGCAGTGTGATGCATCCAGTGTTTCATAGTCACGCTGTAGCTATAAGTTTGTTTTCTGTTTTTTAAAATAATTTAAAAAAGCAAATACCCAAACTTGTTTGTCGTGTTCTGTCTGCAAGTATTTGACCTTTTCACCTTAACTTCCATGGGTCTTGGGATTAAATTGGAATAAATCACTCCTTTGAGGCATTTGTACCAGAACTACATTGGTTAGCTGGGTACTTCAACGTCCAAACAAATGATGGTACATTAACCTTTTTTTGCTAAAGAGACCAGATGCTGTTTCATTACATGTTCTGTTTTTAACTGTCATTATTCCTTTTAAACATGCCAGTGTAAATTATACTGTGAGGGAAGATTAACTCGTAGATCTCCTAATAAAAGTTTTTTGTTTTTTCTTTTTTTTTTTTCCCTAAAAGGGCAATGGAGGACCTTCTGTAATTTAAGTGCAAATTGAAGATAATAGTATTGTGAAATTTTAGTTTAAATTAGTTGGATTGAGGTCAAGCTTTCTTTTTAACAGGCATATTTTTGCAATAAAATGGTATTTCACAATATTATCAAGTATTTTGGACACTCAAAACACCCATACATGGCAATAACCAGCTTCTTAACAAAAAGGAGAAGGTAGCTATGTCAAGAAGTCCAGCACCTTGTCAAGTTAGTGTTGTTATATTTCTTTTACCCTATAGCTGATCAGAATTAAAATGCATGTATTTCCCCTATTGAGGGTACTGGATGTCTGAGTTTGTTTTGGAAGGTCATTGTGTGGGTTCTTGATGCAGTTCAGTGAAGGAAGGACCAAGCAGGGTGAATAAATCCATGCCCTTGGGCTGGATCAGTCTTCCTCTCGCCAACTGCCATCTTTCTGCTTTGTCTTTTGGCCTCTTGGCTTTTTGGAAATTTACCTTTTGTTGCCTCTCCTACCTGATTTCTGCTTTTGGAACGTACAGATCTTACAAAATAATATGTAAGGTTATTTAAAAAAAAAAAAGTGACAGGGCTTCTGATGGTCTTGTTACCCTTGTGAGTCTACCCTGTGGCTTAAATGGTAGATTTCTTGCAGTTCTCCAAGTCGGTAGCAGTAGCAGTGATCTGCCCACTCATCTTTTTTTTTTTTTTTTTTTTAATCTTCTGTGGTGATAAAATTCAATGCTGCTTTTTTATTGGCGCTTGTTGACATTAATAAAGAGTTCCCACATTTTGTTTCACATATGTACACCCCTGCCAGTCAGGCATAATACTTGCCTGAGACTGATGGTTTTCCTCGACACCTGAGAATCTGGAGATCAGCTGAAACCTCCTTGTGTTGTATGGCCTTGGCTAGGTCTTCCTGCTGCTGCGTCTTGCAGATAGAATGGCAAGTATAATTTTTTTAACCGTTTATCCATCTTTTGCAGATAGTAATGAAGAACGGAATAATGCGTGCATAGGTATGGAGAAAGGAGAAGCAGGCATGTTCAAATCATGCTATACAAACACATCATCAGACTATACAAATGTATAGTTCTGGAATTAATTGTCAGGAAAAAAGTGTTTTGGAACAGAGCTATGGAATATAAATGGTACTTGGGATTATGAAGAGGAATGCAGGGTAACATAGGTCTGATATGCAGTTACATGTAATTAATACCTGGTAAAAACTGTTTCATGGAATCAGGCTTGTCTTTCTTGATCCGATATCCAAGTTTTTATATGGTAAAATGTGGATTTTACTTGTTAGCTATGATGTAATGTTGCTGTGATATGGAGACTATCGGTTTAATTATAGGCTGACTGATGAGTTCTGTTTAGAGAAGGAAAAAAAAAAAGGTGGTAATCCAAAGCATCAGATGTATAAGTGCAAGTTAGTTGATAACTTTACTGGGCAGGGAGTAATGGTGAAACATGCAATGATAAAATTTAAATCAGCACTTGCAAGTTTTCATGCATGAAATAATTGTGAATCTTTATTACTGTTCCACAAGTGATGAACAAAAAACGTTAAGTTACAGAAACATCACGTAGGAAATCTGTATTTTATGCCTTGAAGAAATAGGTTTGTGTGGAAGGGAACTCTTTGGTTTGTTGGCTTCTCATTATGGTCAGTTCTTTCCTGTCATGGTTGGGTTGTATGGCAATTTCTTCTCCTTTTCCACTGTTTCCCAAATCAACAATAGTGCAAAGCAAAACCATGAGAATTGGTAGTTTACTGTCAGGACAAGTTAGCGAAGGATTCTTCTTACGCTAAAGGCTATTGCAGGTTTCTGGAGGCGTTTTGATTCCTGCAGGTTTGTGGCTCTACAGACTTTCCAGGGGCTGTTCTGGGACCTGGAATGAGGCAGTCACAGGGGGTGGTTGTATGGTCGACTCTGCCTTCTACAGCAGGCAAGGAGCCCAAGGCACTGCTTGTCAGCTCAGTTTGGGCACTTGTTTCCACACTGTTGTGATCACCATACCTTCTATTGCTCACTGTAAGGGAAAATCTTCGTTCCCATAGGAAGGCAGGAAAACATCTAGACCAAGTTGTGGTCCCTTTTGAGTGCCTTAATCGTAAGGCTGCTAGAGCAGGTGTCATACGCCGCGTTCCTGAATTGAAATTGCTGCTGCTTTGTCTGCATCTCAAGTTATTTTCAGCTGGGCATGCTACAGAAAGATCTTCCTGACTCCTCTGGTCTGAGACTTGCATTTTCACGTGTTCCTGGTTTCCAGATTGTTGTCTTGCTGGAGGCAAGAAAACAGGGCAGTGACTGCTCAGGCCAGGTATCTCTACCCTGGGTGAATCCTGTGTTCCTGCCCATTTAAGTGGAGGGACACCTTTGAATCGGGAAGTCATTGAACTCAATTGCTGTCGGTATACAGGAAAAATATATTCTTCTGCAAGTGTCTCCTATTCTTTACTAAGTATCATCTATTGGTCTCTGCTGTAGTAAAAGGATACTGCCATAGCTGAATCTTTGGCCTGACCTGGTGCAGCCTTTTTATATGCTGATGTGGTAGTTTCTAAGCAATGCAGTAAATAATATGTATTCCAGCTGCATTGAATTACTTAAAAAGGAGGAATGTTTTTGGAGAAGAGGACTGTGACAGCTTGAGACATGCATTTTTTTTTTTCTCTTCACCTGGACTCTCAAAGCACAGTTCATACTTTGCCATCCTCTCTGTCCTCATCTTTCCCTTTCTTGGCTTGGAGCCTTTGTTTGGTCTGAGACTGTGACGATGTTTGACAAATGCTTGCCTGCTACTTCAACATAAACAACTCTTTCTGTGCTCAGGATGAAGTGGTAACTAGAAGGTGCTGTTCATTTTCATACCATTTCATAGGGCTTCAAGTCATTGTTACCTGTTAATTGAAATTGTAATGTTTAAAATGCTTAGTTTGCTTTTCCCAAGCATATTTAGTAATCCTTGGGTTTCCTTCTAAGGTAAGAAATGCTGATATGATCATGGAGGAAAAAAGAAAAATACTTTCAAGCAGTATTTGCTTTCTTAAACCTTTTACTAGGTAAACCAGAATTGACAAGCATTGGGTTGCGGGAAAATGTTTTGTGTGCTGCTTTGTGGTCAGGCCTCACTAATACAAGACACTTGTTTCAACTGGTGTACAGCCCCATCCAATATAGACATAAACCTGGGATTTCAAGTTTTGATCAAATTGGACTTCTTCAGATCATGCAATAGGAGCCTAATGACCATAATGTCTTCTCTTGCAGCTGGAATACCAAAAGGTTAACCCAAGTCTTCAGAGCATCTTAATCTGAGCCTTTGGTTTTCCGTCTCCTTCCAGTGAGTGGGAGGCAGCTCAAGACTGTAATATACCAATATACTTATTCTTTTCCAAGCGTTTTCATATAAATACACATCCTGCTGGTACACACAAGCTTCTATTTGTAGCTGAAATATAAAGCGATGTGTTAAATAAAAATGGAGAAGGCTTCCAAATTCATTGCTAATATGTCTTTTTGTAATATTGAGCAAAAGTAATATATTTAGTGGGGAATAAAGATAAAACACAAAATACAAGTTTGCATTGAGATTCTTATTAGTTAGACACTGGAAAATCTTGCTTACAGCTGACGGTTTCTTAAGTTAGTGAGGATACCATCTGGGGTAGGAAATTGCTTCCAACTTCTTTATTCTCTGGATCAAAAGATAAAATGAAATAACCTTCTCCTTTTCCTGACTGGTGTATCAGAGGGGAAGCAATGGCTTGCAAAACCTGTGCTTGCTTATGGACAATGTGGTCAGGTGTAACTTTTCATCTGTTATTTCCTATAACATTAGGAATTGATTATAACACCGGGACTTCTTCAGTGCTGTTTAATTACTGTGGAGCTGCATCTGATCTGCTTGGTAGGAGCATTCTGTGCATGCAACGTGCAATCATTCATCTGGTTTGCATGGTTTTGGAGAGGATTAAATCAGGATTCGGAGTAACGCTGCTTGGATTTGTAATGGAAATGTCATTATCTGTTTGCTTTCAGTTGACTAGACCTTTACAGAAGGAAGAAAATTATAAATGTTTTTGGAGGTAGAAAAATGGAGCCTTATTTTTCTCTTTTTTTTTTTTTTTTTTTTTTTTGGTGTGGAATTGTCAGTGAGCTTGGACCTGGGTGCAGCCCGAAGGACTTCATTTCTGTTGGGAGCAATGATGAACTTAACTTGCCAGTTTTCCAGAAATTAACCCCCTCCTGCCCCCAGTAGTTTTTATTTAATTTTACAGTAAATGGCTCTGTGGTTATTTCTGTCTAGATTGTGCTACTGAAAAATAGCATGTTTCTAGAATAAACAGATATTCTCCCTTACCTGGGCAGGGATGTTACCACTGCCGCTGGTAGTTGCAGTTGTTGACATTAAGTATGATGTGCAGTAAAAAATAGCATGTTTTTAGAACAGGCAAATATTCTCGTTTACCTGGGTGGAGAAGTTATTGCTGATGGTGGCAACTGCAGTTGCTGACATTTAGTGTGATGAGCAGTCCAAGGCTTTTCTTGTAGAGAAGAAGTGTATCATGGTGGATGGGAAGCAGTTTAACCATGTACAGACTGGAAGAGTTTTCACAACCCTGAAGAACTGGAGTTATTTTGAGCTTGCTAATGCCAGTGGAGATGACAGAGCTAGACTTGCTACAGAGAGCGCGTCCATTCTGTAGAATGGTAATTCCTGGTATTCTTGAGTCTTTGTATGATTTATCCAAACCCCTAGTGTTTTTCATGTTGGACTGTCAGTCTTGTAAGATTGAGTGTGACTTTTGGTCTCATTTACCCAAAGCCTTAGCATGAAATTCTGTGCAGCAGACCATTAAATGTCATTGTACTGATTTTCTGAATGTTGTCCACTTTTACAGATGCCTTTGTAAATAGCCAGGAATGGACACTAAGCCGATCTGTACCAGAACTGAAAGTGGTAAGTTTATATTTACTTCCATCTCTGAAAAACATCCTGAAAATGTTATGCACAAGTGAAAATCTTCTAAGCTTCATTAAATCTACTGTTGGGGAAAAAATATAGAAAGCAATTTTAAAAAGTAAAACATAAACTTCATACAGATAGTTCTGTTGAAGAAAAATGCATCTTCTATTTTTATAATCATGTTTCAAAGATCTATTTGTATTTTATTGCTGTTTCGACTTGTTTGGCTACATGAACCAGCTTCCTAGGGTGGTTTTCTCAATAGGGAAGTCTTACACTTCTGTAAGAGGGGGAAGTGGAAGTTAGCAGGTGATATGTAAAGCTTCTTTCATCTCACTGTAATGATTTTTCACAGTGTCACCAAGGACCAAACGTCTTTTTTCCCTCTCTTAAAAGAATTTAACTGAATTTATACTGAATAAAAAAAAGAATATTTTGAAGGTTCATATGGTGAGTCAAAAACTCTATTTTACTGTAAGAATGAACAGTGATTTAATAGCTGCTTACAATAACTTTTCCCTTGGCTGAGCCCTTTTCCATATAGGTGGAAGAAAAGGCAAAAATCCCCCAATCCGTCTCTGTTAATTTCCCAGATTTGCTCTTTGAAGTGTTATGAACGTGGAGGCTGGAGATGAGGGGTGAAACCTCCTTGTAGTTAGATGTGAAACAGGCAGCTTGTCAAGCCGGCAGCACAGAGTTGTTGAGGCCAGATCGCTGTGATATTTACCACATGGAAGTCCAGATTTGATTAAACACAATCAATTTCTCAAACCCTACAGAATGACTGTGGTACCCAAGATACAGAACTTGGTAATACCTTTGCTAGGCGTCTGTGCTCAGCTCCTGTTGTCCAGCTGTAACTGAACAAGCTGCTCCGATCCAAACACCCGTTTGCTGAGTGGCAAAGTGAATCAGGCAAAAGCATCTGTATTTAAGAATGGGCGTCTGGGGCCATGCTTCGCTAGCCCACTTCTCATGTGGTAAATGTCTTTTTCCGAATCTGAGTTGATAATAATGTTTATGGAGGTGAGAGAAAGCATAGGTCAAACTTAGCGTGACAGATGCACTTATGCAAAATGGCATTTTGATTGAAGCAGCTTCCTCATGACTACAGTTATGTTTCTGTTTTGATTTCAGCAGTGCACAAGGTAAGTAGAAGAGAAATATGGTAGTCAGTGGATGTAACTATATAATGCAAGAAGGGCCTGCAGAGGGTCACCAGATTAAGTTTAACTGATGGTGTAATTTGGAAGACAAATATCTCCCAAAATACCTTGCAGAATAAAATACTAAGAATTTAGGACTGGAAGGTGTTGGTTGGATATGAGTCCAGTCCACTGTGGTATTAGCTAGCTTATGCTGGGGAGGATCTACAGAGGGTTTTCTTGTTCATCCCTTCCCCTTCTCTTAGTCCTACTAATTCACAATGCCCACCAATAAACTTAGGGCTTGCAGGTGAGACCAAAGCTGCAATTATTATGTGTTGTAATACAGAACACAATTGCCGAGCATTAAGTAATGGTCTTGGGGTACAGGCATTTCTGTGATACCACAGCTGTGGTATACCATTACATATCAATATATCATTATGTGAATACTCACCTCGGGTATCTTGCCCCCATGTTGTCTGAACCAGTGGTAGGAAAATAAACTTCTGCTTTGCGGCTGCTGTAGAGAATTGATTTTAAGTGGTCAGCATGCATGAGCCGTCCAAGGCTTCAGTTTGTATAATCCTGGATAAAAGCAGAGCTCTTACCATTACAAAAATAATAATTTGATTATACTACTGCAAATTATTGAAGCTGGCAGCACCAGCTGTGGCTGTGAACTTGTGCTCCAGCAAGAAGGGCAAATTAGGAGCTCCATCTGAAATCTGCTCTGCCTTTCCTATACATCTGCCCTTGGGAAGGAGTTGGTGCTGTGAGTCATCTGTGTCGGTCCCCTGATTCCAGCCTCATTGTCGGCTCTCGCTTATGGCTGAGGAAGGAAAGGGCCATGTTAAAAGCCAAACCTGCCTGTTCTGCCACAGTGCTATCATTACATTCACCATGGAGGATAACTGGGTGCGTTGCTTTAGCTTGCGGCTGTGTTGGGGATGTCGGAAGCATGAGAAGTGTGGAGTATTTGCTCCTGTTGCTGTGCAGTGCAGCAGTGCAGATGGGGAGATGAGGCTTAATGTTGCAAGGTTATGAAGGATCCCCAGCTTTAGCTGCTTGAGCAGGCTGTACTCGGCAGGAGAAGATGGTTAGTAGCTCACTGGGAGAGATTGTCTTCCCTGTAGAAGCTGGGAGGACCTTAAGTTGAGGTTGTTGTTTCGTTTTTGTTTTTTTTTTTTCTTTTTTATAGTGGCTGTTGTTATATCCTTAGTCTCTACAGAAGTTTAAGGGGAGTAGAAATGGACTCTGGGAGAGCAGAGAAAGCACAGAGTTGCAGTAAAGAAAAGCCTTGTTAGATCCTTAGTCTCTACAGAAGTTTAAGGGGAGTAGAAATGGACTCTGGGAGAGCAGAGAAAGCACAGAGTTGCAGTAAAGAAAAGCCAATGGATGGATTTTTCAACATACTTTTGAGGAAAGAATACCAGCCTTTCTCTCTGCCTCCTTTTTTAGCAATACACGTTGGGCTTGATTTCTTTCCAGTTTTCAGAAGGATATTTGTTTCTGCTCATCAAATACTACCACAGAGTTTTACTTATGGATGATGATGCTTCTGTTATAGTCAAGAGTGTGCTAGGCCAGCTGGGCGAGACCAGTCCCTTTCCCGAGCGATGGTGGTATTCCTGGATCCTGTTTATCCAAATATAAAATAAGGATGTGTTAGGCAGAATAAATGAGAGATCTTTTTGGACAAAATAACTTAATTCGTTCCAAAAAAATATGCAAAACGCCGTCAGGCTTCTGTGCTGGATAGCTTTAAAGTGCCAAATGCCATCAATACATTTCTGCATTTTTACAAACAAGCTTTAGTAGGATGTGGGCATAGTGGTTTGGATTTATTTTACAGCATGTCTGGCACATGCAAATAAATGATTCATTGTTGCACAAGTCATAACTGACAGAGCATTGTGTTGTAGCCTTGTTAGCTGAATTTTCTCATTTCTGAACTGGGTTAGGGTTGTATTGTTGTTCTGTAACATGCTTGTCATAACTTTGTGCATTTCATATGTATCCATAAATAAACAGAAATTACTCAGATTGTTTGTATAAAAATATGGGAGACAGGAATATGACTACTGTAAAAACATGCTGGCATATTTGCCATACTGTGGGGGATCATCCTTAAAACAAGAATTAATCCTGATTAAGAGAGAAATTGTATTAGAAGTCAGATTTTTCCAGTGTAAAGTTTATTGCTCCTAGTTTTCAGAGGTTAATAGTGTGCAGAGACCTGGAGCAGTAATGCCAGGCACTGCACTGAACAACAGAAGGCCGAATTCTGCTAGATTTTAATTTCATGTACTGGTTTCGTATCTGGTAGAAAAGAGATGGCTGCCTTGTCTCTTCAAATGCAGGCACTGAGGTGAGATCTTAAGGAATCCTCTCTCTTACCAGATGAGAAGAGGAGGAGGAGGTAGATGTCTCCTGAATGCTTTCTGAAGTAGTTGTGTAGGGGAAAAATAAAGCTGTGCTGCAAATGCAGATTTTATAGTCAGGTTTGAGGAAACTTGCTTTGGGTTCATGTGATTTTTGAGAAGTTAGTTTTGTGTTGGAGTACTAAAGTTAACTGTGTTAATGCTTTTTTCATGTTGACTTTTTTCACCATTTAAGCTCCTAAAGAACTTTTGTCAGTTTGGTGGGTAGTTTGAAACTGTTATAAATTATAAATCCAGGAACTTCTCTATTAAGAAACAATTAAATATTCTGATCAAGACAATCAGTCCTGCATTATCTTTTAAAACACCAACATTTTTTGCCCCTCATCTTCAGACAACGTATGGAAATGAATAAAAGGAGAAAGAGGGAGGAAATACACTGCCTTTCTTTGAGGATTGTGCATGGTTTTTAATAATATATCTTAAGGGAAGAAGGCTCTAGTTTTTACTATATGAGTTAGTGAAGTGGTTTCTTAATTGAAATACACACCTTGCTCCTCCTGATCACTGCTTTCTGCATCAGTTTGTAGCATCACGTTCAATAATGCTCTTCTGGCCAGGCACCTTTGTCTTTCTGGGTGCCTATAAGGAGGAACATACCGGAGACCTGAAGTGCTGTAAAATTACATATGCTGGTATGGTCTCTGGGATACTTGGGGGAAAAAAATAAATTGTATTATCACATCACTTGATATCTTTCAAGTATTTGGGGTCTCTGACTAAATACAGTAAGATGTCCCAGCCATGGGCAAAGGACATAGCATGTTCGCTCTCACCGGAGCCCAAGCTGATGCTTTTCTGTTGTTCCTGGCAGTTTTGCCCTCTGACTGGTTACATTTTTGGCACGGGTATAATATAAAATAGCATTACTTTGCATACGTACAGGACTAGTCGCTTGTAAGTGAAGGTTTCAATATCTGCTGTGAAGGTGTTTGCGTGACTGATTATATTTCCTGATCTAATGGACTTTTTTTGGTGGATGTGCTGGTGCTACACTGGTTTGCTACGAGGTAGGTCAGAAACAGCCTCACTATGTTGTTTCCAAAGGTCTAGAGCTACTGCTTTTAAAGTGAAAACATAAAACGCTCTTCTCTGTCAGTATTTTCCTAGCAAACCCATGTGAAGCTTGCTTGCTTTCTGATTCTTCAGAAATTGTGGTGCTCAGAAAGGGCCTTAGCCTGGCTATTTATCTGCAGAGGTACATCTAATCTACTGATTTACAGATGGGATTTTTGCTTTGCTTGCCGTTTTTGGCCCAGACTGTCATAATATAGAGCTAGTGGGGAAGAAGGAGAGGGGGACGCTTGCCTTGGGAATGTGGTATTCAGCTTCTGCTCTGGGGTGAAGCTGCTGTTGTAGTGAATATAGCCTACTGATGAGCTACGTGCAGAAGAAAACAGGCAACTAGCAAGCAGTTTAGTTAACAGATTTGAAAAGAGATTAAAATCTGGAAAACTGTGTCTTGGCCACTTCAATTTAATAAAAAACAAGTTACATTAAGTTTTCACACACTAAATCTTAACTATTTGAGTGGTTGTGAATCCTGAACAGTGAGAAATATGTAGTTCTAGGTGAAGGGAAAAAGGTGGGAAGTAACCTCTGACCAGGAGGCTTTGTATGGAAAGGGAGAGGGTATCAATTTTGTGGTGAGAAGAGGAGGGGTGCAAAGGCCAAGTTGTTATTCACAGGATTTCCTCAGGCATCATGTTAGGGTTTTGTTTTTTTTTTTTTTTTTTCTGAGAAGTATGGAGGTTTATTTGAACATTTTGCTTATTTAGAAAAACGTATGGGTAGACAAGCTTACTATAGTTTATTGGCATATAATAGAGGGAAAACTCATTCACTTAAGAGGTTGCTTGATGTTTTGGGGTTAAAGGACATATGTTAGAGATGGTATTTTCTTCCTCTTACCTCTCACTTGATATCTGGTTGAACGTTGGAGAAAGCTGAAATGAAGTTGTGGTTAAGTCAAGCATTCAGAATGGAGAAACAGGGATTTCCTCGCATTATGTTAGGGTTTTGTTTTTTTTTTTTTTTTGTCTGAGAAGTATGGAGGTTTATTTGAACATTTTGCTTATTTAGAAAAACGTATGGGTAGACAAGCTTACTATAGTTTATTGGCATATAATAGAGGGAAAACTCATTCACTTAAGAGGTTGCTTGATGTTTTGGGGTTAAAGGACATATGTTAGAGATGGTATTTTCTTCCTCTTACCTCTCACTTGATATCTGGTTGAACGTTGGAGAAAGCTGAAATGAAGTTGTGGTTAAGTCAAGCATTCAGAATGGAGAAACAGGATTTGGATGGCAGTGCAGTATTGCTTTAGTTTTTGTTCTTTGTATGTGCAGGTGGAAGTCCCAAGCTGTTTCCCCCCCACTTCTGACTATCTTCCCTATACACTGAATGGGGGAATTGTGGGGATCAGTGTAATAAAAAACTAGCTAATCAATATTGTGTGTTTTCTTGTGCCATACAGAATCTTAGGGCTTTGCTTACTGTCCATTCTTCATGTTCTCTTTTGAATACAGCAACTCATTTCTGTATTAAGTTTTCTTTAGGTCTTGTCACTTAATTTTCAGTGACACACCATATACTTTCCCAATGCATCTGTGAGATGAAAGAAAAATTTTCAAAATGTGGGTGCTGGAGAGAGAGCAGTTTCATTTCTCCTAATAGCTTGTGCTCAAGGTGAAAGATGTCGAGCCAGAATGTGCAGGAAACTAAACCCAGTGCAGTCCCACCATGCGTGTGCTCACACCACTCGCTCACAGCTGTTGTCTCTCTCATGTCGGCAAAACATGAAAGTCAGTGACCTCATGTTGTAGTTTTTCTGAGTAGGTTGCCCAGAGGACTTAAATGATCTGCGTACCTAAAATGTTTAGTTGCTCAAACCAAGAGACTTTTCTAGACTCTTTTTCAAAACCTTTGCTTTCAGCCAGTAAGTGTGGGCATCTTGGAGGTAACAGCCTTGGTTGTGTTGCAGGTCTGCCCTGCTTGCAAAGACAGGGTGTGTGGAGCATACTAATCTTTTAGGAGGTCTGAGGTATCAGCTGTATCCTTTTCTTGTTGGTGTTTAGCATCCTATGTGATGAGGTTTATCAGGTAGATGTCAGGTACCTGTAGAAGTTACCCTTCTTCCTAGAGAGGTTATTGGTCCCTTTTTCTGTGAAGTTGCAAAAGTACATCTTGATAAGAAGATATCTTCTGTAACTTCTTTTTTTTCTGGGTTCCAAGCGAAGCTCACTAGTCTTGAAGGGGAAAACAGATCTGATAAATGGTTTTGTTTTGGCCAGACCTGAATAAAGCTCTGCAGTGTGCTTCCAGAGAGCATTGTCCCATCAAAGTGGGGTCTGAGAATGCAAGGTTAGTCAGCCACAGAGGTGGCGTTTGCCTCTGTCACGTATCTTGTACTTAGTTTTAGATGTAGACATCTCGGTATGTCCTAGCATGGCCTGTGATTTCTGTTAGCTATAAGTTAGATTAAAAGCTTCCAGTATGGTACACTGGTTTAAACACTCTTCAAAATCAGCTCAAAGCCCAACAAACGGATATGAGTTGTCCAACCGCTTGGGCTGTGGCTTCCTTTTTGTTTTTGTGGGACTGCTCTTCAATAACAGCTATGGTTATAGTGGGTTTCTTGTTTTATGTTTCTTTTTCTCTTTTTTTAATTACAAACCGTTTTCTGTTCAAGTTCTTTCCTGCTAACCTGAACAAGTCGAGGGTGAAGCTTCCTGTAGCATTAAGCCAGCGTGGGATCTGGTGTCTCTTTTCCCTACCTTTTCTGCCCCTTACACCCTCAAGTTAGGTCATGGTTTATTCTTGTTTGCTATTACTTTTGAAATCTGTTTTGGGGTTCTTGGGGTTTTTTTTCCTTCCACTGTAGCCCACACCATTCATCACGCTTAAAGCTTATGCTATCATAGGGACCAAAGGGTGATGCGAGACTGTCTTCTCTTTACTCTCTGCCTAAGCTGCTGCTTTATCTGAGCTGTTCTTGCACATCAGCTGTAGAGGTAAAGTGGGCATCCTTTGCAGCACTGTTACCCTTGTCTTAATTGAAAGTTATTCTGGGTTGTAAAGAATAAATAATTGGTGTGTTGTCCTGCCCCCACCCCCCCACTCCAAAACTGTCATTGGGTTGGTTTAAGGTGACACCACTCTGCTTTAAGCAATTTTTGATAAGGAGGATAGTTTCTTACCAGTTAGGTTTAAGAAAATGGAGTAGAGAATGTGCATTAATGTGTAATTTGTTCATGCTGCCTCTGTCTATTTGGCAAACTTGGGCAGATTAGCAGAGTTCATCCCCTCTCCAGGGATCTTTTGTTCTGAACCTTTTGGTTAGGGTCAGGATAAACATGTAAGAACAGAGTAGGCTTAGGTTTGTTTTAAAGGACGAAATAAGTTCCCATCTCCTCCCCCAAAAACTGAGTAAGCACAATGTCCTCAGAGTTGTATTCAGCAGGGAGATCTGAATAAGCAGATGTCAACTGAGGAAAAAAAACCCAGATGTTTATTTAAAACATAGAGAAGGTATGTTCTCCAAATCTTCCTGTTGCCCAGACTATGCAGAGCAGGGCAGGCAGCCAGGCTTGGACCTTGCTTCCTGCATCTGTCAGTCCGCTTCTGGTTGATGGTCAGGCCCAGGGACAAATGGGCAGGATTTGTATTGGCCAACAACACAAGGCAGTGGCTTGAAAGGGATGGCTTGTTTGGCATTGTGGGAGTAATGCAGGCAGGCTTCATAACTCCCTCGTAGCCCTTTAAAGCAACAAAAAAAAGCAAATCTTCAAGTCTCTGGCATTTGAGCACCTCTGGGAAGAAAACTGTTTTGGTGTTGAGCTACATTCTATTACTTCTGCCTGGTTTTTAAAAACAAATGCTAGCTAACCAGCTTAACAGAAAAATCATGTATGCTTTAAGATTGACTACTTAGAATCATAGAATCATTAAGGTAAGGTGGGAAAGACCTCTAAAAACATCGAGTCCAACCTTCAGCCCAACACCACCATGTCCCATGTCCCTAATTGCCGCATCTACACGTCTTTTAAATACTAAATACGATGGGGACTCCACCACTTCCCTGGGCAGCCTGTTCCAATGT
>NW_008795936.1:507223-521276 GCF_000699145.1 Aptenodytes forsteri
CAGCCGCTTGTAGAACGCTTCATCCGCCCCTTCATCCTGGTTGGGTGGTCTATAACAGACTCCCAGCAGGATATCTGCCGGCCTTCCCCCTCATCCTTACCCATAAACACTCGACCGTATCATCATCACAATCGCTGAGCTCTAGACAATCACAATACTCCCTAACATACAGAGCCACCCCGCTGCCTCTCCCTCCTTGCCTGTCCCTTCTGAAGCATTCATAGCCATCCATTGCAGCACTCCAGTCATGACACTCACCAATACTCCCTAACATACAGAGCCACCCCGCTGCCTCTCCCTCCTTGCCTGTCCCTTCTGAAGCATTCATAGCCATCCATTGCAGCACTCCAGTCATGACACTCACCCCACTGTGTTTCTGTGATGGCGACTAAGTCATATCTCTCCCGCTGCACAATGGCTTCCAGCTCCTTCTGTTTGCCGCCCATGCTGCGTGCATTGGTGTAGATGCACTTGAGCTGGGCTATCAATTTCGCCCCCAGCATTGGCTTCCCACCCCTAGCCTTATCTCTAGTGAGCCTGGTTTTATCCCCTTCCCCCTTCGAACCTAGTTTAAAGCCCTCTCAATGAGCCCTGCCAATTCATGAGCAATGATCCTTTTTCCCCTGTGAGACAGCTGATGTAAACCTCCCCATGATCAAAAAAGCCAAAATTTCTCCGACGGCACCAGTCCCTGAGCCACGTGTTGATCAGGTGTGTTTTCCTGTTGCTTTCAGTATCCTTCCCTGCCACTGTAGGGATTGAGGAAAACACTACCTGTGCTCCCGATCCTTCAACCACTTGCCCCAGTGCCCTGAAGTCCCTTTTCATCACTGCAGGACTTCTCTCTGCAACCTCATCACTGCCAGCCTGTATAACCAACCGCGGGTAGTAATCAGAAGGCCATACCAGACCAGGGAGTTTCCTAGTACTTCTGTTTGGTTGTCAGATGTTCCCAGTGCAGATGTTTGGGCATGGACGGTTTGAGTTGTAAACGTTTTGGTGAAGTAAGGGACTTCAATATGTCATAGTGGACATGCCAAGATCTATCTGTCCATAGCCGTATATATCATGTGTGTGCTTCAGTAGCGAGTCAATGTGAATCACGTAGTGGATAGCCTACAGAGACATTTTCCAGTATGAGAATTTAGTGATGTGTTTATATTTTTCAGAAAGAGGTGACAAGCTTGCTCTGAGCTTCAAGCTTCTTCCCTGAAGTCTATATATTGCCTGATGTTCCCACTTAGCATTAGTGGCAAGCTGAATAAAGGCGTGCTACTAACATAAACTGATTTTGGTTTATATATTTTGTCATGTATATGCTCTGCTGTGGCCTTAGCTTTTTGGCAGTTACTTTATCTGTTGGCCTATTTTGGAGTGTTTCTATTGTGTGGGCTTTTTCCTCAAGTGCAGAGAATTTATTTCTGCATTAAGATTTTGCTTGATGTTCTGCTTTTTACAGGGATTAATTGCAGATGAACTTTTTTCCTTTTTTTCCAGGGGATTGTGGGTAACCTAGCAAGTGGCAAATCTGCACTTGTACATCGGTATCTGACTGGCACATACGTCCAAGAGGAATCACCTGAAGGTATGTGGATATGCAAATTTCACTATTTTTTTTTTCTCCACAAACTACATCTTTATTAATTTTTAATCATGCAGAAATGAATCAGTAAAGAATCTGATTTGCTATTTCAAAGTTCATGGAGATTTTTCCTTTAACATTCTCCAGACTGAGATAAGTATATACAATGAATATAATTGTAGCTTTTTCATAACTACTTAGCATCCTTAAATACTTCAGCATCCAGTATGTGTCCATATGGGAAACTTCTAGTCCTGTACTGAGAAGAATTGACTGCTCTCAGTAGCGCTGCTGCTTTCAGTTTGGCTGTTGAAAGCCATGTTTACTGTATGTAGTACTGGATTTCTGCAGAATTGGGCCCTTTGGTTTGTGATGTTGGGAGAGTAAAAAAACTTCACAAGCCTAAGCTAAAGATGTAACTTGTTCCTTGTTTAATATATTAAATCTTTGATCTTGAAGCTGTTTTTTTGGGTTTTTTTTTAATGTTCTTATGCCATAGAAAATTAATTTATATGTGAAAACGTTGTAGTGTTTAACATTAATCCAAGTTTATAGCTTGAAATCAAAAATATCACAGTACCCTATAGAGGTGTATCTTACACTAAATACTTTTTTGATTTTTTTTTTTTTTTTTTTTTTTATTTATTCTCCTTACTCCTTATGAATTTGTAAATCCAACTCTGAGACACTGAATTTCTGGTTCCTTCTTTTCCTTACTGGCTGTTCCATTCTTTGCAGATATGGATGCAGGTAATTATACATTGTCTTCATGGCAGCTCTTGTTTTGAAGAGACAGACAGCAGTTTCTGTACTATAGCGTTTTCCCCTTGTTTTGTGTATCATTCTGATTTGTTTCCTTTTGATTTCAAGTCTTTAGTACATCTCACTGTTTTTGTCTTTTGCTGTAGTTGTCTTTTCAGCAATAGTTTTGTAGCTTCACACATCTATGATAACATTTGTTTCAAATTAACTCTTAGCAAAGGAAGCTATTAAGCATAGTACTTGACATTTTAACAGTCTCGAATTGTAGATAAAATGGGAGGAGGGGGAAAGGGAGGGATGGACAAGGCTTTTTCTTGTGTAATTGCAGTAACAATCAAGTCTTACAGTTTATAAGCTTGCCTTAAATGTTTTTGCTGCTTTGTAGCTAGGACTGATGGGGTGATAACTGAGCCTTGCAACAAAAGTGCACATAGATCACATTTATGCCTGCTGCTTCTGGATGCTGATAGTGAGAAATGGTTATGTAGTATGTAGAATCACTGAATACAAGTAGTCTTCAGCAAAAATTAGTATCTCTACACATCTCTCTGCTCATTTCATGAACAGAAAATATTTTGGGTTTGTTGTGGGTTGGTTTTTTTTTCCCCAAGGTTCAAATGTATTGATTATTCACAGTGTTAACAGTCCTTTTCTCCTAAACTATGAATATTTTAGATGGTGTTCCTTGAGAGTGTTGCCATCTGTCCTCTTTGTCTTCAAGGATTTTTGTTTACAGTACTTGAGTGATGTTCTGACTGGTTTTCCTGAAAGGATTAGATTACAAAAGCAGTGTCAGATCATTTCTTTGCACATAAGTGTAGCTGACAAGCCTCACTAATGACACCATTCCATTTCATTAACAGTAGAAAAACTGGAATAATTAAGAGCTCTAATTCACCTTGTAAGGGATAGGGTCAAGATTTCTAATCAAGTTAGTATTAAAGGAAATTCAACCCCTATAAACTATCCTTAGTAAACATTTGTAGTAGTGATTTGTTAGTGTTTTATTTCTTTCTCATCTAAGCTAAGTCTGTACGCTGCCGTTGTATAGAAAATACAGCACCAGTGCAGATGGTTCGGTTGCATTGCGGTGCGGGACTTTTGATTTTTATATTCTGCATGGGAACATAGGTTTTGATAAATTGAGACTGAGGGTAAGCCTTTATGTTGGAGACCAATGCGGATCTTCCTCTTTTCCTTTTCTGAGGTATTGTAAATGTGCCAGATTGTTAAACTGGATAAAGAATAGTGTGTATATCAGACGTTAAGGTGTCAGATGCTTGACTATTTAAGAAAAAACAAAGTTTACTGACTTCGAATGGCTTGCTAACAGCAAAATTTATCAGGTATCATATAATTAGTATCTAATTGGTAAAATGATGGATGCATGAAGTATGCTTCATGTGAAAATGGTGATTACGACCAGGGACCGCTATTTCTGCTATCCTTTGCCTTCTAAATTGCTACAATTGCCATGAAACCTGCCGTGAATTAGACAAGTGCCGGATCTCCTGTAGGCCTTTAAGGTAGCTTCAGCATTCCAGTAAATGAATCTTAAGTATATAAAGATGGCTTCATGTTTCCTTCAGTTCTTTTCTTTAAGATGAGGTATTTCTCTTGCTGCCTGACACCACCTCCCCACCAAGAAGAGGAATCAATATCACACTAAAATGTAAAGCAGTTTTCTCTCGTTGTCTGGCCCAACTTATATTTCTGTTCAAATTCATTTTAGTCTCTAGTGTGATTGTAACATGGAAACCTTTGTTTTCTCAAAGAATAACTTTGTCTTGGGAAGAAAAGTGACTTTTAAACTCTTTTTTTGCCTATTTAACATGCACATAGCTATACTCCTATGTGACACATTTTTAAATCAGATGTATTTTGATGTAAGAAAAGAAATTATGTATTATACAAGTGGGAATTTCGGTAGACTGGCACTTGCAATTTTTTTTCTGTGATGATACGACAAGGAAGTGATGGGAAATAGGGTATTTTAGCGATTTGTGATCTTCTAAGAACCTTCCAAGTGATTGGAAGAAAAACTACTACTAAACAGTGTGCTGGGTTTTTTTACACAGCTGAAACAAGAAGTAAGATGCATGCAACCTGGTATCTTTTTTCTCCTGTCTAAAATTTAATTCTATCTGTAGAAACAAAATGAAACATGGTGCGCATGGAATTTGAGACCAAGGTGAATTGAAGTTTACAGGAACAGTGAGTGTCAGGAGTATTCTGTTACTGTTTGGGTTTTTGTTTCCAAAAAGCCATGGAGGCGTTAAACATGACTTAAAGGCTTTTGCACATCTCTGGTGTGTCTGTGAATGCCTTAATTCATGTCATGATTATTTCAGGTTTTTTTTTCCAGTGAGCCTAATCAAAAAAAAAAAAAAAAAAAAAAGGCAGATGAGTTGTGGTCCAAGGTGTCTCAGCTGGGATGAGGAAAAAGGAGGTTTATTTTTGTCTCCCACCCCACTGCTACAGTAAAGTGAGATGCTAGAACAGACAACTGATGTGAACATGAACTGCTAAATCTGTCCAGTATATCTTCTGTTTAAGAAAACCAAGAAGGGGAGCTGAGGTCACGTTAACAAAATCCCCTTAAATTTGAAGATGCAGAATAGTTGAAGTGAGAGTTAGGAAGGAAGCAGGTTCCCTGCTGAGGAAACAGAATTAAGGTAGTGGCACCTGTGGCTATACAGTACAACTGAAGGGAGAAAGCTGGTGCAAGAGGTGTAGCAACTGGTTTGGCTGTATCTTTGGTAACTTTTGAAAAAGTTCTAAGGGCGCAGGTCTCCAGTGTAATGTATGCTTAGGAGACTGGCTTGAAAGTAACTTGAAGTGTAACTTCTTTCCTGAAATTGGTAATTTCTCCAAAAACTAGCAACAAAAGAGGTATTGATGATTATCTAGTGGCAATCTGCTCTACTTTGGCATTCAAATGAGGGACAAATGTTTTAAGTAGGTTAATAACTAAACGTTTGGGTATATTTAAGATACTCCCCCTCCTGGGTGGAGTAAAACATTTTTTTGCTCTCAAAAGCATGAAGGCAGTCCAGCACCCTGACTTGGGAGAGCAAATAGCTGTTGCAGTGGTGGAGATGTCACGTATCTGTGTGTGGAAGAACTTATGAATATAATATAAATGGAAATCTAGGATGTAAATGTTTGCAATGTTGTCTATTTCCCATCGTCTAGGTTGATAATCCTTAGGCTTCCCTTGTAGTACACAGTGCTAAAAGAAAGGCATTGGGAACCCTTACAGAGAGTTATTTTAGCCACTAATAGGTATCTTTTTTTACTGCTCTAATTTTTTTACCTATGGATTTTTTTATTCCTTATATGATATAAGGTTATTCAATTGCCTTCGATTTCTTCTTTCCCATTTCCTTTTTGTAATTGTAGCCTGTTTTAGTTCTTTTTCTCGTTGGTAGAATGGATTGAAAGCGATTGCATTGGGTGTTTTATTGCAGTTGATGTATTGTGAGTGTTGCCATGCTGTAGCGCGAGTGAGGCACGGCGGTTTGTTTAGCACTTAGGTTTTGTAGCACTGCCTCCACTGCATCCCAGGTGTGAGCTGCAAGCCCAGCAGAGTACCACCGCACTGGAGCCCTTAGTCTGTCACTGAAGGATAAGATGCATCAAATTTCAAGTGCCACTTAATTTCAGTTAGAGGTCTCTTAGGTGTTACGGGCTACGATAAATATGTTCCCCCAGCACTATAGAGTAAAACCTTTAGGTTTTGTAGCACTGCCTCCACTGCATCCCAGGTGTGAGCTGCAAGCCCAGCAGAGTACCACCGCACTGGAGCCCTTAGTCTGTCACTGAAGGATAAGATGCATCAAATTTCAAGTGCCACTTAATTTCAGTTAGAGGTCTCTTAGGTGTTACGGGCTACGATAAATATGTTCCCCCAGCACTATAGAGTAAAACCTTAATGTGCTTTCCAGAAATCTTGCTTTCCAGCAAATGTGATAATTTGCTTTCTTTCCAAACTTGACCTAAAGATAACTTCATACTGTAACAGCCTCCACTGATTAACTTTTTCAGTACCTGCAATGAACAGTGTATCACTTGAGTAACAGGCATGGTCCTAAAACTTAATGTTTATTATTTAAGTACTAACAAAGTGTCACCTTCAGCCTTCCCTTTAAAAAAGCTGCAATGTGATGAGGTTACTATGAAAGTAAGTTTCTAGCCTGTTACCAAAACATGTAGAAAGTTCATATTAGGAGATGCATGTCCATGTTTTTCTATTTCTATCTAGTAACTATTTCCATATCATGCTACTTCAGCAGAGTGTAATTATGCAAGGAGGATTGAGAAAGACTACTTAAAAATTTCAGCTGCTTTTGTTCAGCATCCCCTCATGAGATTTTTGTCTGGACATAGACTCTTAAAAAATACGTATACAAAAAGTTCAAGCATAATCTATTAACCTAGATAACCTTCCAGTTGACTTCATTCATGGAAAAGGTCTAATGCTTCAGTTGCTGGGCTCTGAGATGAAACCAAGAATGGAGCTTGTTCTCCTGAAAAAAAAAGAAAAATATGATTCTTCTTTGCTTGCATTATGTTAAATTAAGTGTTCAGACAAGCAAGACAGGAAAGGAATACCACGTTTTGACATTCTTTATACCTGGATGTGCTGGGAGATTTAACAGTGAGATGGGGATCACAGTTTGGTGTTTCAGGTTGACTGGAACATGGGAGCTGCAGCAGAATTGGACAACGTTTTCCTTCCGTAAGATAGTGATACTTGTCCCCTTCTTCCCATGATTCATGTGCAAGCTAAAAATGTAATTCTTTCTTCTGTGAACAATTAGGTTCCTAAGGTTGCAAATCTCTTCACAGAAGCCATTAGCTGTTTTTATCTAGTTAATTTTTTTCAAATATGTAGGAATCTGGAGGCCATATTTACTAAACAACCAAATTTTATCTTTCATGAGTAAAAGGAGAGGCTCTGTTCCAGACTAATCTGTGTGTTCTGTTTTTGGTGAGCAGGCCGGCTGAAATGTAAATGAATAGCGGAGAAATTTGTCCTCTGAATATGTACTTACATGCTTTTCTTTAAAGATAGAATTTCATGCTTTTTCACTCGTGGTTTCCTGGAATTCCATAAAATCATCACCATACATGTGAAAAATCTACACAGCTTATACAGGGAGATTTTAGAAGAATTCCAAGTGCATGTGAGTTCAAAAAAGCAACATGAACCTTAGAGTCCAGTTCCTTTGAAGGAGCTGGATATTGCATCCATTACAGCATTTGAGCCACAAAACATAGGGAAGCTGAAATTTTCCATGTTGAATTCAAATCCTCGGTGCAGTGTTTCACAAGCTTTTCACAGCACTTTGTGGGGCAGCAGAAGCTATCAGAGTACTTTTTTTTTTGTCTGTGAAAATGCAGACAAACGCTGTGTTGTGTGCAGGAGACAATGATGACTTGAGACGTGTTTCAAAATTATCTCCTTTCAGTTCTTTGTCTTCTGTTTTGTTACAATAATATCAGCTGATTATTTTTATTTGGCATTTCATGCTGACATCCAGATATAAAACAACACTTGTCTTTTTTGATCATTTTAAAGTATTGCTGTAGTTGGCGCTCTCAGGCTTTTGGAGCCTTTCAGGCTTAGCATAAAAGAGTGTGTTTATGTATTCTACAATCTCCCCTCTCCAGTCCTTCCCTCTCCTCGTCCCCCTGAGACTGGCTGTGTCGTTTAGCTAATTCTTTGAAAACCTCTCTGTTCTAGCCGTCAAGCTGGCTACTGTTTAAAGTGTTGCACAAACAAGGATCTGTGTTAATTAAACGAAGAAGTTAAGAATTTGCTCTTTTCTTGGGGAGAAGGTGCTGAAGAAGCAGTTTTCTAGAAGGGACTTACCTTTTTGGTTGTGTGCTTTGAGGAT
This sequence comes from Aptenodytes forsteri, assembly GCF_000699145.1. Classification (NCBI taxonomy): domain Eukaryota; kingdom Metazoa; phylum Chordata; class Aves; order Sphenisciformes; family Spheniscidae; genus Aptenodytes; species Aptenodytes forsteri. The sequence goes on from NW_008795936.1 coordinate 515,471, forward strand.
CAACTCATCTTTAAGATGTCTTTAACACGTTGCACCTTGAATACTCAAAGGTTTTGACAACTAACGTCTGTAGGATTTGTGCCCTTCTTGTAACAGGCTCCCCTGAAGGTTGTGTCCCAGGTAAAAACTGTAATTCGGATTTATAGCTGCTACTACAACTTTAGGCTCGTAATAGTAATAAAAGTGACTCAAGTCTCCAGTGCTCTTTGCTTTCTGCTGCTGTTGAGTCAGAAGCTAGTTTGGAGTTTCTGTTGCTGGAAGAAGGGCCTGCCTTCCACTTTCTTTTTCAAATATTAGTTCTGGTTGTATTTCTAAATCAAGTTAGCCCAGTGTTTAGCTCTCAACCTTAAAGCAGAATTTAAACATGTTCTTTAAACATACTTCTTTTTCAGTTTGTATTTGATTTCTTATTGGTGGGGGTTTTTTTCCTTCCATTTAATCTTACCTTGTTTTGGAGGGTTGTATCAAAAAGTAGGGCATAGTAGTTAGCTGATTTTATTCACAATACATATAATTCTCAACAGATTTTTTTTTTTTTTTTAATTTGCTGCCTTAGCAGGTTGTTAATAGGTTTTCTACATGTTTTTAGGAATGACAAGGGCCTTCCATCTTGCAGGATGGCAACATTATATCTTGGCTAAGTGATTGACTGCACTCCACCTTCACGACCCTGCTGGAAAGGCAGGTTGTTCCGCAGGAGGTGCGGAGCTGCCCCTGCTCCATTAACTTTACACGTTGGGGGAAAAGGAGGAAAAAGGGATGGAGGGAGAGTGGATCAGCTTAGCTCCTGACTCTCATGGTCTGGCTTTCCTTCTGAGTGAGACTTTTAAACAGGCAACCTGCTTTCCTCAATGCTGCTTATTTTAAAACTTTCTGTGTATATTTGTAGGGCTGCCACTTGACATTTGGGTAACATCCCTCTGAAAAAACTTGTAATTTACTTTAGTACTGTCATTCTCTTTTCTCCCTCCCACTCCCCCTTGGCTCTGAGTGATACTAATATGAAAGGTGTTCAGTAAAATACAGAAGGAAAATAGATTTTCCTAACCCTTAAGATATGGTATGCTATTATATAATGACCATTCTGTTGTCATATTTGAATTGGAATATTTTGGGAGGTAATTAGAAAAAAAAATTATGATAGTTGCTTTGTCTGGGTTTCCGTAGCAGATCTCAGTATGATTTTTTTGTGTGTTCAGACAGATTATAGTATAATCACAGCTAGCTAAGTCCAATTTTAACTTCAGGGTTACTATTTGTAATGTAATACTATAATGAAAGGACAGATACTATAGAAGCCGGCTATAAACTAAGTATAAAAAGTGAAGGGATATTTAAAAAAAGAGGGGGGGGGGGGAGGCTGGAATTTTTGGTTTCTATCTTTTAGAGAGAAAATGATGGGAAAGAAGGGGGGGGGGGGGAAGCCTGAAATCTATGCTTCTATGCTTATAGGAGTTAAGTTTTTGGTTTATCTTGGGGTTTGTTAGCAGGTATGTTAAGATCTTTTAAAATTATGTTGGAAGCTTGTAAAGTTGAACTTACAGAAATTTTGAGCAGATGTTGGCAGGAGATGATTTTTATGTTAGATTGAAAGGTAGAAGGTGTGTGAATATCTGGCTGAATGAGTTAGTGTCTGGAATACCAAATGTGTGATAAAAAAATAAATAAAATTCTTGGGGTTTGTTAGCAGGTATGTTAAGATCTTTTAAAATTATGTTGGAAGCTTGTAAAGTTGAACTTACAGAAATTTTGAGCAGATGTTGGCAGGAGATGATTTTTATGTTAGATTGAAAGGTAGAAGGTGTGTGAATATCTGGCTGAATGAGTTAGTGTCTGGAATACCAAATGTGTGATAAAAAAATAAATAAAATTTTTAAGGAACTGCAGTAAAAAAGAGCTATGGTATTTGAAGTCATAGAGCTAACTTTGTAAGGAAATTTGTTTGGAAAGTGGTGTTTTGGGATGTAAACTTCTTAAACTCAAAGACTGGTGATGGAAACAGGTAGGAGTGTACTAAAGTAGTATCACATCCTGCCCAAAGAACTTGATTGCTGCTGTTTGGTTTTTGTTTGTCTCCAGCTGGCTTGATAAAAATAAGCCTTTAAAATTAGATTTGTAGCTTTTATACAGTTAGTGGGTGTGACGTGTAAGCAACTGTCTGCACCTGCTGTCCATAAAATAAATAAAATAGTAAAAAAACAAGTAATAATAAAAAAGCTGTCATGTGCCTGATTTCCTATCTTAGTAGTAGAAATTGAACCATTAATTTAATTGTAGGCCCTTGTCACCCAACACTATGAGGTCAGAAAGGTTCTTTTAGGGGTCCTAGGCAGGATGATGACAGCACTGTATATGGCCGTTTGCCTTACAAAATGGTGTTAGTTATGCTGACCAGGGGTCAGGAGCAGGGGGTGCTGGTCACACCCCTATAAATTTACAAATACCTTTTTTCTTTTCCATTTTAATACTTAATAAGGCATAGCTTTTAAAATACCTGAGCATGTTCCTCTGAAGAGTTTTACTGTCTGATTAAGCTCGAACATTTGACATTCATAGTTGTGCCCTGATGAAATTTAAATAAAGCTGTGCGAAGTGAAGAGAGTATGGTGCTGGAGAGAATGCCAAATACAAGGAACAGAAGCAGCAGTGCAGGAATCTTAAAATACTTTCAGATTGTAATCACAGGATTCAGTGTACAGAGAAAGTCCTGCAGGTGTTGCAGTCGTAAGTGTGGCTGCAAGAGGCTCCTGACACTCGGGACGTTGGGGTGAATATAAGGGATCTGGGTGACTTGTCAGAGGAGGAGGAGGTTCCTCACAGGTTCCTACTGGTTATTTTCCTCCCCTTCAAACTGTCAGAAATATTTTTTCACGTGAATGAACTATGAAAAAGGGCATACTCACAACGTGTAATGTATTCAGCTTTTATTTGCTCAGTGCCAAAATTTTTGTATGTTTATATGCAGTAGATGTCAGATGAAAATGTGTTACTTCATCATGTTGAATTGATGGTTGTCTAATATCTTGTTTGTGGAGTAATTTCGGAGATGTGAGCACTTACATGCAGGGCACAGGTACTTTATCACTTTGCAGAAAATGTTTCAGAATTTTGCAAATTCACGCTAGAACCATGAACAGTATTAAAATCTCAAACCTATTTATTGTATTTAAAAATCATATATAGGTTGGTGTTGTGCCTTTCTCAGGAGGAAAGACAGCTATAGATTCGTTCCAGGCAAGTGTAGCGTGACAGGTGTAATTCTGGTGCATTTGCTAAAAATCAGTGTGCTGCTTTAAATATGAATACTTTTGTTGGTAATGCTAAACGTTAAGGTCTGTATGGTACTATTTCTGCTGTGTCATATGCTTCAGTATTACCTAAACACATTTTTTAATAGTTGAGTAGATGCTCTCATTTGTCAAACAGCTAATCAGATACTGATTATGTTCTAAACTGGGTACCCTGAGGTACAGGGATGCTTCCAGCCAGGAGAGTGAAATCATACAAGATTTTAAATGCTCTGAGGGCAAACCGTTCTAAAATGCATGTTGGCAGTGTGTGCTTTCCAGAATCCCATTCTGCTTATCAGCTTTGCCGCTGGACTGTAGATCCCAAGGTTTATACCTAGAATTTTGGTGACTCTTGAGTAGGGCTTTGTATGTCTACTTCCACTGGATACTTTTGCCTGTTTACCTGGGATCATAATAGAACAGGAACTGAAAAAAGGGTAAAGGTTTTTCCCTTGCCCTAAAATGGGATCAGCAGATTATTTCTTAGTAAGAACCCTCACCTCTTGTCTCTTCCTAGTCTGTTCTCTTACATAACCACAGTTCATACGCTTATTTTTCTTACTGTGTATTTTCTAGGCAGATTTTGGGGTTTTTTTGGCCAAGTGCTTGTGAGCTCTTTTCATTCAGTCCTTATCTTCTGTGTAATGCACTACCCAGAGCGATATAGGGAGTTCTTGCTGAGGCTTTGTAAGCTGCTGGCGACATGAAGGCTAGGACAAGCTATCTTGCTTGTCTGCACTCCACAGGAATTCACAGCTGCTCGTCTGCAGTGCCAGTGGTTTGCCATCCTGCCCTGTGTTTCTGCAGCTGGTTGGTCCTGCTTAGGTGGAGGACTCTCCATTTGTCCCTATGATGCTTCCTTTGTTTTTTCCACTCTTATTTTTCTAATGTGTTATGGTCATGTTGAAGTACAACCTAATTTTCTAATATAATTACAGTCCCTCCTGCATCATTATCCAGAAATTAAATAGCCTGTTATTTCCATCTTCTAGGTTATTAATAAAATACTTGCATGAGACTTGAAACTCCTGCAGAAACTTGCATTGGTAGCATACTTGTTTAAGATGAGTCATTTGGTGAGTACCAAATGTGGCTTACCTCTACGTCTGCACTCACATTACAGTAATTTTATTAAGACTGGGCTTCTTTAATTCGCTTACAAGCAGTATGCCACTGACTGTAAGAAGCTTTATAGTGAAAATATAACGTGTACAACTCTTCTCCAAGTCCTGTCTCCATGTAGTGAAGGAAACTTAATTGCTCAGAGGCTCTTTTTTTACTCATTTATCTTGGTGGTTAATTGATAATTTTCTTCTTTTTCTGTCTGAAATACAACATTGGATGGGAATCTTAGCCTGTTTACTGTACTTCTGGCTTCTCCTTTTCCTTTTGCCAGGTTCCTCTAACAGAGAGAGAATCTGCCGTGGAAGCATTCCCTCCCTGCACCCAAATGTCTAATAACTGCATTTGTGTGTAATAACGTGTGGCTGGCTCGAATAAATGCTCTTCCCAGGCTGGTCTGTGAAGCACCGCAATTTTTTTGTTTTCTTTAGATGCTGGCAACTGTTTAAAGTTAATGGAAGCAACTGCTGTGTATTTCATTCTAGTTGGTTGGTGTTGAGCCAAGAGTGGGTTGCAGCGAGATGTCACCCTGTTCCTTATTTGCTTAATTTTCAGTCCCAGTCAAGCAGTTCAGGACTGCACTACTCTGTTAAATTTTCTGCCACTTGGAAATGAGGCCACAGACCTTTGCAAAAATGTAATTCAACGTAACTGCCTCTATTTGTCCCCAAGGTGAAGCCCCCGCCTCTCCATTTTCTATCTAACCATATTAAATGGCATTAGTTACGGTCTCTGATTCTATGCAACTTGAGTAGCTAGTACTTTTTTTTTAAGTGTAAGCTATATTTTCCTGAACACTTAAAAACTTAAAATTCAGTTGATCTTCATTCAAATCACCACAAGGTTTTGTGGACCCATCAGTTCTGCCCTTCTGTAGAAGCACTGCAAATATAAGGGGCTGGCACAAGTCTCTCAATCGCTAGCCCTTGTTCTCGTGGGGGACTTCAACTTCCCGGATGTCTGCTGGAAATACAACATGGCAGAGAGGAAGCAGTCTAGGAGGTTCCTGGAGTGTGTGGAAGACAACTTCCTGACACAGCTGGTAAGTGAGCCTACCAGGGGAGGTGCCTCGCTCGACCTGCTGTTTACAAACAGAGAAGGACTGGTGGAAGATGTGGTGGTCGGAGGCCGTCTTGGGATTAGCGACCATGAAATGGTAGAATTCTTGGTGAAGTAAGGAGGGGGGCCAGCAAAACCACAACCATGGACTTCCGGAGGGCAGACTTTGGCCTGTTCAGGACGCTGGTTGAGAGAGTCCCTTGGGAGACAGTCCTGAAGGGCAAAGCCTTCCAGGAAGGCTGGATGATCTTCAAGAAGGAAGTCTTAAAGGCGCAGGAGCAGGCTGTCCCTCTGCGCCGTAAGAACGGGCGGGGAAGACGACCGGCCTGGCTGAA
>NW_008795936.1:523340-544920 GCF_000699145.1 Aptenodytes forsteri
GGCGCTTAGGGACATGGTTTAGTGGGCATGGTGGTGTTGGGCTGACGGTTGGACTCGATGATCTTAGAGGTCTTTTCCAACCTCAATGATTCTGTGATTCTATGGCTTGATACTTCAAGGAGAACCCTAATATTCTAGCCCATGATTTGATCCATGTATTTCCTAAAATATATCATAAACCTGTTGAGAGAAGCAGATGGTGGGTTTTGAAAAACTCAGTCTAGGTTGCTTTGTTGTTTTTTGCATTTTTTATCTAGGTACTTTGTTGGGAAGCTGGTACAGTTATCTGCTTGTGGCTATAGTCTTGTGCGAGAGCAATGGTTCCCCAATCTTTGCACTTCTGTGGTTATACACTCAACTCCGCTCAACCACATTTGGTTTCTGAAGTATTGTTTAGCACAATATTTGCATTAAGGAAATACCCAAAAGCTAACTTTACATGTGACTGAATGATAGTTTGTGATAGCTTCTCTGCTGCTAATACCAGTATGAATTGGCATCAAGCACTGAGCATGACCTGATTTGGTGAAAATTTAGTTTTAATGCTGCTTGTGTAATAATATGCTTACTTGGGAAATGTGGAGAAAAACATTTTTGAAGAAGTTTATTTAAATAAAAATTCTGGGTAACAGTGAACTGCAACAGTGGCATTGGTTTACTGGGCTGTTGCAGTTGTCATTCTTTAGTGCTTCTGCTTTGTTGCAGAAGATCTTGCAAGCATTTCTTTTTTTCTGAGCGTAACCAACAATTTTCATATATTTGGTCCTGAAATGATGTATGTATGAATGGAGGGAATAAATGACTTCTTAACGTGTTTCCCTGAAGAGGAGCCAGATTCTTGGCACTGTCTTTTCCATCTTAAGACAAAAAGTAAAGAGAATCTATATGTGTAAGACAACTGACCACTGTTGTAAAAATTCACATGTCATTGGAAATACAAAATAGAGGCTTTAACGGTTGATTCAGTCTTACCTTCTGTTTTTCCTTTCCTGCCTGCCCTGCCCCTGTGGTTGTGGTAGACATTCAGCTGCTGCATGGGTTTGTCATGTGGCCAGCCCCCCTGAATTTATGTTTCTCATATGGCCAAATAACTTCATCCCCGTGGCAATTTGCTTGAATAAAGAGCCTGGCGAATGCAGTCGAGCCTGGGGATACAGTGTGAAAATCGGCGGTTGCTTCGATGAGCGATTATGCAGTGAAACAGCTATCAGCTAGAGGAAGAGGCAGCCAGGCTTTCATAGCTGGATGAAAACCTTCATCCATGGAATTTCCTATGTAATATGAAGCTTCTGCAATATAGAGCACTTTTGATTACAAATGTGTGCGGTATTTAAAATTAGTGTTAGTTTTTACTGAAGGACAGTTTCATACTACTGCTGATCCAAAGCACTAACCTTTTTAGAATGATGTGCATAGCAATGAGATTAGGAAGCTTTTGTTAATTCCCTCAGCCTGGTATTCTGACTTGTGCTGGGTCTTTAGCCATGGTTGTAAATGGCTGACGCATAGAATTTATTTACCTTTTTGTTGGTCAAAGCTGTATTTGTATCTGGAACATTTTGTAGTAGGAATGTGGCCTAATGCACAGAAGAGAGTGGGTGGTTTTATGGGTTGCATCAGAAGCACTGCACTGTATCTTCTGGTGGGTATTGTGTGTGTTTTGTACGCAGGAGTAATGTTTGCTGCCTTATGCGAAATGTTGTACGTGTCTGAAAATGAGTCTGTGAATTGATAATGATCTTGCCCTGGAAAACTGGGAATAATGCAGTGACTTATAAACAGAGAGTTTTAGAGAAAATAAACCAACCACATACCAAAATCCTCCGAAATTAAGGCTTCCACACAGTTTCAATAATTTTTTTTTTTATAAAATTGCTGTGACATTTCATGAAAACATTTTCCAGTGCCATGTGTCTGGCTGTAGAGAATTATTTAGGTATTCACTGGCATATCTTTTATATGGCTTTAGAGATGGGGTAGGGGCTGCAAGTAAATGTAGTTCAGCTGTTGATTGCACGTCTTGCATTCTAGCATCTTTGTGCTTTGACGTGCCTGTTAGGACATAGCAGGAGTGATCACTCCATCCTTCAGAGCTGTGGTCCAGGCTGCCAGTCCTTCTCTTTCAATGATCTCCTTTGGCAGGTACATACGGGAGTTGAGAATTTCCCTCATTAAAAAGCTGCACGTGTCATAATACTGATGGGTCTAGAACAAAGCTAGCTACCTCTCTTGAGACTAGTGCTGTGTTTTTTTTAGCGCATTCTTTAAATTAAGAAGGTCATTTCTTTGTTTTCAGTGTCATCAGTTTAGACGGTATTTTGTGGCTCCATCATACATCTGTATATATTTAGAAAAATACAGTGGTATTTTGTAGCCATGGGAGACTTCTTGACTTCTTTGACAGGTTGCAGTAGTTCAATATTCGAACTGGCTGATCTCTCTAATTCCTCTTTCCCGATGGCCCTGTGAATCCTTGACAAACTCCAAAGATGTATTTTTAAAAACATAACTAGTGCAGTGCTGTCCAGGTCGCACCACCCCAAAATTACTACCCTTGCACTGCTTTTACTTGCTTGACCTGGAGATGGGTCATGTCAGGGCTCATCAGGTCAAAGGCAGAATCAGTTTATTTTTTGCCTTAATCTTAGGACCACAGATATCTACAGGAGAACCACATAGCCTTGGTTTAATATGCTGGCAGAAGTCTGTGTATTCTCCAGTGTTTATACTTCTGTTTGTGTAAATTCTTGATATTGAGGTAGGTTTTCTCAATCTCTGTCCTGTGTAGTACCTAATGTTAGGATGTGCTCATGATAAGGGCTCTTTAATGGTGTAGAAACATAAGTTAATAGGGATGCATCCTGCTTTGATCTCAGATTTCCATAAAATAATTCTTGTTTGGGGAATGGGCATGAGTCTGCTGTTACATTTCCCGATCTTCAGATTTGATTTGAAATGCTTATTACAGGTTGGAAATGCAGAGCATTCTTTTAAATGTTTTGGTTCTGGGGGTTATTAGATTTAAACTATTTATTGTGAAACACCTAAACCCAAATAAAAATGAATGCATGAGGGGTGTGCAAGGAACTAGTGCATATTCCAGATAATGAGCATACTCAACTTTTAAGGGTAAAGAAGCCACTTGAGTAGATTTAAATTGACTGTATGCTTGTTGACTGCTGCATTGTTCTTCTAGTGTGACAGGCCATGGTAAAGTGGTACAGCATGTCAAGATTTGAATTTAATTCTGGAAATAAAAATACAGTATCATTCTACTGAGATCCAAGCACAGTGTTTTTGGGGAGGGCAAGGAACAGGTATACAAGCTGGTCACTTAATGTGGATTTGTATAGGAAGAGAGCTGTTCGATAACTCTATACTAGATTTGTTAAATATGGTACACTTCTCCAACCTGCTCCCGCAGACAAAATCTTTAGTGACCCTGAAGTGGCTGGGGAGAATAATCTCTTAGTGCTCCCATTTGTGGTCTGTGTATATACATTTTAATACTACATCCATGGATTTTATATTAGGTTTTTTTCAATTCTCTACTTATGCTTTTTATTTCACCTTGTCTGTACCTTCTTTATACTTCTGAGGACTGTTTGAAGATACAGTGAGACTCGAAAGGCGTCCTTTGACAAGAGGAAATAATGAGTTCGCTCTTAAATGTGTTCAGTTCATGGTATTTTATAATTAGTTGTGTGAACTTTCAGTGTTTAAAAAAAGGAAATAGGAAATGGCAATTACACAGAACTTTCACTCTTCAATCATGTATATACTGCATTTCTATTGTTACTTACAGCTTTAAAGAGCCTCTCTGGAGGGCTGTGTATTAATTAATTCATCTTATTTAACACTTCATTATGAAGTGTATACAATTAATTGACAACGTATAGACATAACGATCCGGTTAATAGAAATACAGTTCCTGAGAGCTGAGACTAGTTTCCTTTCAAAGTTTTACGCTTGGTTTTGATTATTCTTTTCAAGTTCACTAATGATATGTATTTATCTGCCACTTGATCTTCGAAGGCAAAATTGAAATCCAGTTTGTGAGCAAGATAATGAAAATCTATACATAGCTCTTCTACTCCTGTGCAATTAAACAAACAGAAATGTGCTAGTCTTAATTGTTGCATGTTTGGTACTGCTAAGCTGTTCATAACAGGGTGGGTTTATAAAGAAAATTAAACAAACAAAACCAAAATACCCCCAACCCCCCCCGCCCCCCAAACAGCAGCACCAAAACCACAAACAAAAAACCCTGTTCTTCTGTCTTTCATTAAATATGAAATGTGTTTAAACATGCTTAAATAATGCACATAGCTAAACTGTTCAGTGATCTTGATTTGAAACCTGCTGTAATGGTTGGGCTGGGGGAATGGTGGGTCTAAGCTGGTTTGTTTCCCTAAGGCTAGCAATTTTTGTGCAAATGTTTTGAGGGTCAGTGTTAGCCTCTATGTGCTGACTTACTTGCTTAGAGAGCTTGTTGGGAGAATAAGTCATAGTTGTTCAGTCATCTGTCACGTGTTTAAATGCATTGGTTTTGATGGTACGACAAGTTTTGAAGTAAATGTAGTTGGGAAATAGGGTTCAAATTGGAAATGATTCCAGTTTAAAAAAAAGGGGGTGGAGAAAGAAGTTTAGCCTGTGTCAGTAGATACGTTTTATCTTAGTCTGGTAAGTTCAGATGTGAGGTGGTTGGACAGTGCTAAGTGTGGAGGCCTTGGGGCCTTTGTGGCTTAGGTGCAGAGATAAGAGTGCTTTTGCTTCCGGGAGAGGAGCCTAAATGCAACCCAACTACTTAGGCAGGCCAAGTTTGCTAATCCTGGCTTAGGCTTGGTCACACCAGAAACCCTAAATGTGATTCGTCATTATCTGAAGACTATCATGAGACACAGCAGGATGCCCGAAATATGCTTAACCCCAAAGGAAAGCAATCCCAATTCTGCCCTTGGGTCATGCTTGAAGTCCCGTGAGGCCAGTGGAGAGAGAAGGTAACGGGGCAGCTGTGTGCCCCGGTTTGGTTTCTTATGTTTGGTGCCAGGTCTTTGGTCTTCCCAAGCGTTCAATATTCTACATCTCTCTGAAATAATAGGATCAGGAATAGAATTTGGCTGAAGGCTGTGACTCTGCTCTTTTTATTTAGATCTCCAAAACAGGTCTTTAATTCATCTTGCTAGTAAGTGGCACAACATTCTCTGTTAGTTTAGTACATCTCTACAGAGGTACCACCATTGTAGTTTTTTTGTCTAACATGTGTCTAGTATTTCCCCTAACTGTGGTTTGTGAATATAGAAGTATCATTTTCATAACATTACATGTGTGCTGTAAGAACTGGGCTTCTCTTGAGGAAATGCTAAGACACACAGGAAATTTATTTTAGTTGTAATACGTGATATTGTTTGTATGCAACTGTCCCATGTTTGCCTTTGAGATACGTTTCTTACCATTATATAAAACAAAGGCGACTGTCTTTCAACTGTATGTATCAAAACCAAGTACACCTAACATGGGAGTTAGTTTGTAATACAATTGTTGGCTTTTTTCCACATAAGCCTTATTCTTAAAGTATATGGCTTATTTCTTAAGTAATCTCTATGCATATGATATGCATATGAACTTAACTTATATTCACAGTAGTTCATGCATTTGTGAAAGATCTTAAGGACACTTTTTTCCACAAGCGAAGCCTTTTTCTATTTTGTATTTTTTGCCTTTTCTGTTCTGTAATGAGTTACTTTGTGTGACAGGTGGGAGATTCAAGAAAGAGATAGTAGTTGATGGACAAAGCTATCTGCTGCTGATTAGAGATGAAGGGGGCCCTCCAGAGGCACAGGTGAGCATTGCATATATAGAGTTTTATCAGCCTGCCGTCACGGTTTCTTTCTTTTAAAAAAAAACTTCCTTTAAGAGAACTGGCTTTGTTTTGTTCTTTCCTGGGTCCTGCTCATCTTTCTGCAGGGAAAAAGTATATGTCGCCCTCAGGTGAAAAATACTCTGTTTAGAAATTATTTGGGATTTCAATTACATTGTGAAACTGTAATGAAGATATATGGCTAGCTTATATTGAATGCCGAATTAGTATGCTTCCAGTGACCACAAAATTACATGTTATTAAGATTTCTTCTGAATTAGAATCTCTAAATCGTTAAAATACAAAGTAGATGTATGCACAGTGACACACATAGTTGTGTACAGATCTTTGCATTCCCTATTGCTTCCATGTTTTGCTCCCTGTGCTGTTCAAGACTCAGCTTTGCAAGCTCCAGGTCAGCACCACTGAGTTCTTGGATTTCTGACTTGGTTTCTGTATACGGTGTATTACCTCCTTGTCTCATAGAGGGTGACTCATTGGCATTTGCCTTTGAGAAGACACTTGTGGTTTTGTGTGCTTAACTCTGTTGCTCTATTTTGAGTGAAGTGAAGCATTTGCTTATGTGATGCTTAAATCACCGCAGCCTCTGCCAGCCTGTCTGTAGGCAGTGTCCTTGTCTTCAGGCATCCTCCTAGTCTCCCCTCTACCTTTTCTTACCTGGGCGCTCGCGGGGTTTCTCAAGTGTGTTGGCTGCTGCTGGCCTTGCTTTGCTCGGCTGTTCAGTGGTGGATCAGCTTAAAAAAAAAAAAAAAATCTAGCAGCAGGAACTGTGCTATTGCCAAACAGCTGAACGGGAGTGGTGCCAGCAGCAGCAGCTTGTGTTTCAATGCTCCACTATTGCTCATTAGCTGCAGTAGGATTAGAGCATGGGAGAAGGTGCCCGGACAAAGGAGAAGAGAAAGGAGGTGGAGGAAGTGGAGACCAAGAGAGACATCCTGGAAGGAAGTTAAAATAAAAACAAAAAATTAGTGTCACTGACACATCTGCAGCCATGTGAGGCATGAGCCTGAAAGAAGTGCTCTGTTTGAGGCTGTGAATAATTTGGCTGAAGTACACAACAGTTTCCAAGCCCCGATGCTTAGAGAACATTCCCTCATATAAAACCATAAATACGGTAGTTGTAAAGGTATGCAACTTCAGCAATCTAAATATTTTTGTACCCCAAGAATTGGTTTTGCAGAGTTCATTTGCACTAACTGCAAACTAATAAACAGACACGGTGTTTTACTTTTGATCCATGCTAGGTAAATTTGGGGGTTTTAATTACTATTGTGGCTGAGGTTTGTTCTTCAGCAAATAACGAGTATGGAAAGGTTTAAGGTGTTAGTGCTATTTCACCTCTCAGAAAATGTGTTTCACATGTAAATTATCTTGGGATTTTTTTGGTATAACTTCAAGTTGCGTGTATATTAAAGACCTTTAATGTGTTTATTAATTCCTGGAATAAAAACTTTACTTCTGGGTTCATGAATATTTGTATCTGTGTAATGAAAATGGAACATTATCAGGAGAAAAATGTTTACCTCCCACTATGTATGATATAGAAAGGGTTGGTAATTTAGCCTTAAGGTTTTGCTTTTTGCAACAGTACAGTATATTTCTGTGGATAGTTAGGATAGAAGTAAGTAATGAGATGAACTGCGGTCTTCCTGGCACTCAGCGGCACAGGGTTGGGGAGAGTTCCCCGGGTGATGGCTTCTGTGCTTCAGTGCAAAGGCTGCAGCTCAGGTCTCAGTCTCCCCGTGGTTTTTTTTTTTGGCAGGAAGGGAGGGAAAACAAACTCACCTGAATGCTCGCTTTCTGGATCTATGATCTCTCGTCCAACATAAGATTGTTGAAAGATGAAAATAATTTAAAAAAAAAAAAAGCTCATTTTGTAGAATGAGAGGTGGTGAGGTGCACTAGCTGATGCTGCTTCAGTTTGTGAATATTGACCATTTCTTTTGCTCACCAGGTTTGATTTTACTCTTGCTGTTATCTATTACAAATGTAGTGGCCTCCTATTGTAAAGCCCGATTAACATAGCAACTGAACTATAACAAGCTGTCACATGCTATTTTTTTTTGAAATTTAGAACTTTTTTTATAATTTGGTTTTGTTTGGTCTTACCTTGAACTAACAGATCTGCTCAATCACAGTAGTAAGTCTGAAGATGGATTTGTGTATCAGCAGCTGTGCTATCCTTCTTATTTTAAGCCATTCCCTGCACAGTGGTGTGGATAAGACATGCTGGGTTTCCAGACCTTGTGTGTGTTTTCCACAATTCCTTGGTTTTTAATATCACAGGTCTGATATCCACAAAACTTAAACTTATTTTAATATAAAAAGAGAAATAAGGAATTACTGGAAATATTTTGTGTCTGGAGGAACTGCATTGAATAACCAACCTCTGGATTTTTTTTAATAATCTTCATTAGAGGGCTGCTGCTACACACTGATGGAACATTAAGAAAATTTAGAGAGACTGTTAGCTTCCAAACTGATGCTTTAAGGATGTTGTAGCTGTAAGGAAGAGTTCTTGGCACGACGCTGCTGAGTCCAGTCAGCGAGAACCACTGTATAATGAGAACCAAAACCAAGTCCACAGTAATGACGCTGTCTCTGGTTCCTTTGATTAGATCTTCTGGTTTGAATAGTTCAAAGTTAACAGTGTGGTAGTTGACCTTATTCTGGCAGTAACTATGCTGTGTGTAGATAATCCTATCCTTAACATCTAGATGATTGTCCTCCTGACTGTCTTGAAAACCTCAAAACATTTTTGGCTATTTTTACACTGTAACCATGAGAGACGTGTTTGGTTTCAAGTACAATACAGTCATGAATATGCACATTAACTTAAATTATTAGCTAATATGCCCTATGAAAAATAGGCAAGAAGTACTGCTAGTTCCTGCTTCTGAAAAAGGAAAATTTAATGAGCTCAGCAACTTCAGTATGTGAAGAGCTTTCCAGATTCATACTGTCGGCTCTTTTTTCTTCCCTTTGCGTATGCCAGCTTGGGATGCCTTACTAAAAGCTGAGATCGTGTGAATCTACAAACTGGTGATTGAAGCAGTTTAAATACTGTAAGAGCAGAAACAAAACTGCAAGAGTTGGTAGGGCTGAAGTAAGTGCTTACAAACCTAGGCTAGTCTTATAAAATTCAGCAAAACGTATATAAATGTTTCCTAAATGAACCTCCTTGCAGTTCTCTATGTTCAGTGTGTCCCCAATCTACCTGGCATATTGTAGTAGTAATGTAATGAAAAGCATGAATACCAGTGGCTGAAACTTGTTTCCATTGGTCTAAATTTGGGTAGGAATGGAGTCACTTAGGGAAAAATAAAGGCAGTGAGGTAAGCTTAACTTAATTCTTTTTTTGATGTCCTGTATATGTTTACTGTTTAATGTGTTTCAACAATCTTATTTCACTCATGAGCTAAAACTTTTTCACTTGCATGGTCACTTAAGCAGCACCTTGCCTTGGCCTGTGTATGCATATGTCTTGTAGTGGTTTCCTGATGCCAAGAGGGAATAGTTTGCTTTCACACTGAAAGCTGAACAAGGCATTCGGTACTGTTTGCTCAATTAAGAGTGTCTGTATAGTGAAGAATTGGAAATCTGAAATTAATGTTTTTTGACATTGATCAAGATGTGAGAATTACTAGCAATGCTTGTAAAACCACAACCGTAATATTTGTCCTGGCATTAACAAACATTAGCATGCATGTAAAGCACAGGATGGGGAAATAACACACTAAATGGGGCACTCAAGTGCCTAGAGATAAGTGTTATTCATTTAAAATTCACAAATTCAGAAATCTGAGGCTGTGACGTTTTCTTCTTCTGTGAAACAAAACCAGTGTGCACTGATAGTAGTTGGGCTTGTAATGTCATATACCAGTAAAGAAGAGATGCAGTTGTGAGTGTGGGGAAAAACCTTTGCGTATCCCAGATCCCCATCACTTGCAGAGTGATGAATGTTGATTCATCATTTTAGAAATGATATGCCACTTTTAAGTCCTTGGTTATTGTCACTAACACAGTTTCTCTGATGCGTCTTTTCCTCCAAGTAAGGTAGGAATGTTTATTTTTTCCTTTTATCCTCTTCACTGCTTTCCTCACAGTATGCCTTTCCCATTTTTATTCTGCAGTTTGCCATGTGGGTGGATGCTGTTATATTTGTCTTCAGCTTGGAAGATGAAATTAGTTTCCAGACTGTTTACCACTACTACAGCCGTATGGCTAACTATCGTAACACTAGTGAAATTCCAATGGTACTAGTGGGAACCCAGGGTAAGTACAGTCTTGACTTACGAGTATTTCTGTGACTGTATAGACTGTTCCAAGCTGGCAAAGCCATGTCCTGTCTTTTCCCCTCTCTTGCATCAGCACTGCCACTCATCTGATGAGAGCTTGTGGATAAACTGGCGGTTAATCAGCAGGGTGGTGTTCTGCCGTTTGGGCTTCCTTGGCTGGCTTGCTAGAGGGCTGTGGCATTGCGAGGACTGGTTTGAGATGGGAGACAAATGTCCATGCAGCACCCTGGGAGAGGGAGTGTAGGACTTTTAAAAAAATATTTCCAGTGCTTGCCAGTCGTGGTTGTTTTCTTGATCAGCAGGGAGATGCTACTGTTAAATTTGGGCAGGTGAACCAGTTGTGTAACAAAGTTCTGAAGTGAGACCGATTTCCTTTAGCTTGGCAGTCTAGAAGTGATCAATACCTTGGCATTCCTAGGAGGCAGGTGGATCAGGATCGAAAGCCTTCAACACTGTGTTAAGAAACAGAACTGAACTGTGCCCTTGTGCAATCTCTCAGGTATACCATTCTTCAAACCAAATGGAAATGTAGCTTTTAGCCTCCTGAAACAACCCGCCACCATTCTGTTTTTCCAAAACCTCTTCTGGAGCAGCAGCTAGCCGCAGCTGTCCTATGGGTAAATGTGGCAAGGGAAAGGTACCAGCAACATTTCAGTTTCTTTTGCATCTGAGCTGTCTTCTGGATATCCCCTGCCTTGTTTTGCCAGCACATCACATTAATGTTTCAGCGGTTTCCCATACTGTGGAGTATGGAGTACACACACAAGAGTTGTGGCTGCTCTGCACCTAGCTACGTAGATGTCCCTCCTGTGATAATTCTTTCCAAAAATGAGGAGTTCCTGTGGGGATGTTGGACTTCAGAGCTCTTACTTCAGAGATGCTGTTTTCGAAGCATAGTACAGACATTTTTGTGAGTTCCTTCATACTGAAGCATTGCTTTCAATATATTGTCAGGTTAGTGCACTGTGTTAGAGGGAGAACGCAAGTGTCACAAGTTGCTCTTGTAGATTTGATTTTGGGCATATTCCCTTTTAGTGTATGCTACCGGTTTTGGTGATGTCAAAGCTTTTCATTGCTTTTTCAGCTTATTCTTTTGTCAGCCTTGTGGCCTGAGAGCAATTTGTTTTCCCGTGCATGCCTGCAGAGCTGTGCCACCAGCGCTGCCACGTGAAGGCAGGGGAAGTGTGGGCAGCACGGAAGGAGGAATTGAGGCTGGACTTTAGGCGGAAACAGATGATGAAAAATGAAAGGGGAAGTAGATACACAAAAAGTCCTAGGATAGCAGAAACTACAGCCAAAAAGCAGAAATGAACTGCTTTGAAGGGCAACGCTGTCAGCTTAAAACCAGAGTTGAAAAAGGAGAGGGGAAACGTTTCCCTGAGGTGTTTTTTCTTTCTGCATTTCTGACACTTTGGGGTATGATTTTCCATCTCATTCCCATTATTACCAGAAAGGAATTTGGTTTTTCAAAGTTCATTTTCCATCGCAGCACTGATGGAAAGGGGATTTTAAAAATGTGACTAATGATAGAAATACTGCTAATTCTGGGAGTAAGCATTAGAAGAAAATACAGCTTTTTGGCTACATTGACTGGCAAACAATGCAGTGAAATGAAATATATGAAATAATACCTGTTAAAAATATATTTGAAATACACCTGTTTGACATCCAGCTTGTTGGTTTTGACTGGTATTCTTGAAATGAGCCATGAAATGAAATCTCTCCCAAAATGTTAGCACTTGCCTGATGCTTCCAGATGTTCTCCTCTGCCTTGTTGTTCTGTGGTGGGCCAGGCTGTAGCACTGAATTTGCTTCAGAAGTCAAACTTTTCGAAGCCGTGGTGTTGCTTATCAATTTCTTTCTGGTTAAATGTTTTCAGCGCCCTCTGCTGATTAAAAAAAATCTGCTGTTAGCTTTCCAAATAACTGCTCTGTTTTTATTAATTAGGCCTCATGAGAAGGTAGCGATAACATCAGTTGAGATATGGTCATGTCATGCCTAGAACCGAGCCTCAAATACAGCATTGCAATAGTCACTGACTTCATGCTCACGTTAAAGTGATGCTTTTTTTCCCAAAGAATGAATGTAGTTTTGCTGCCACAGAAAGTAGCAGATTTTTAGGAAAACTTTCTGAGCAGCTTTAAATGCTGAAATCAGTGCCTGCTGTGGTGGTGAGGTGGTAGCTGCAGAGTTTTGTAGAATAGGTAGTACTACTGTCTCGCCTTAAGACTTTTTTTGCCAGAGCTAAGAATTACCATGATACTCGTGGGAAAAAAAAAGTTGCTTTTTAGGATTTGTTCATAGCATTATCACTTTATAAATAGTCAAGCGGTACAACCTTTGTAGAGTTCTTCGCTATGATGGAGTAGCAATGAAGAAACTTCTTCATCTGTTAGCAAGGTGGTTATTTTTTTTCTGGTGTAACTTTTTTTTTCAGCTCCTATGGATAACCTCTAGAAATTGGAGTTAAAGCATGCATGAAAAGTAGCTCTTGCAGAGAGGTACAAAGTATTCTTACTTATTTAGGAAAATATCATTTTTATTGGCTTTGCAGTACATTCACACAATGTCTCATGGGTGCCTTTACATCAAGGTTTGAGACTCAAAGTCATTTACGGTAAGTTTCCTGGATCCAGTCTTGGCTGTGAATTGGGAGCCAGGACAACAGTGCAACCTCTGACTATGTGAAAAATCTCAGTTTCATGTTAAACTGGCAAGTGTCTGCCTCGGCTGAGGCGTAGTGTGTGCCGCGGGTTCAGAGTTGGGGTTTAGCAAAGTGCTTTGCTTCCAGCCCGGCCTTGCTAGCACACTGTTGGCTCTCTGTGCCTGAGCAAAATGCAGAGAGAACTAGCCTAATAAATAGGAAGGAACAAAAATAAGCTGACAGGGCAGAGTTAAATGAGGAACTGAGGGAAGAACTGGACTCTGTGTTTTTAGCAACATGATAATGGCAGTCCTGTACAGCTTTGTTATTTCTTACCTGCCATCATGATTTTTTCCCCAGTTGTTTTAGTATGGGCTGGGTTTTTTTAAAAGAAAAGCATCTCTTCTGTGCAAATCTAACACTTATCCCCGGTGTTGCAGTAATACCTGGTACCGTTTCTCCCCCAATCCCATTGTTTCTCTACTGAAAATGTTCTTGTCCTTAGAAACGTGTCATGTTTTGTGCTTCACACTCTACAGGTGAAGGTTACTTGTAAGCCAGTGCTGATATTTATAGGAGGCCTAAAAATCATTTGACGTGTTTATCATCATCAATCACCCACTTGTTTCTTTAAGTATGTTTTACGTCAGAGCTCATATTCTTTCATGTGATTGTGTATTTTTTGCAACTTGTGACCTAAATATATATTTAAGTTAACCAAAAAGCATTTGAAGTTTTTCCTGGTTTTTAGAATCAATTGATGTGCTCGTGACAAAGTATGAGATTAGTGATGTGCACTCCTGTTGTTTTCTAAAAATTCTAAGTGTCTCATGGTTTGTACTTAAATTGACTGCTTGGGTACTGATAATTGTAAGGTGATGTTTTCAAATTATATTTAAATATTTAATTTTTTTTCTCTGCTGTTGCTGTAGATGCTATAAGTTCCAGTAATCCACGTGTCATAGATGATGCCAGAGCGAGGAAGTTATCGAATGATCTCAAGAGATGCACTTACTATGAAACCTGTGCTACTTACGGACTCAATGTGGAGAGAGTGTTCCAAGATGGTAAAGATTACTTTTTTCATCCAGCATATCGTGCAATACTGTAGCTGTTTTTTTTTAAATAAGCACCGATGTCTGATAGCTCAGGTACTTGACTGTTTTGCAAGTATTCATCCTGTGCTACACGGACTCAATGTGGAGAGAGTGTTCCAAGATGGTAAAGATTACTTTTTTCATCCAGCATATCACTGTAGCTGTTTTTTTTTAAATAAGCACCGATGTCTGATGTCTGATGTACTTGACTGTTTTGCAAGTATTCATTAACATTTAGTTAAAGAAAATGCTCATTTTTAGGGATTTGTTTTGTTATATTATCTTAAGTGAAGTAGAGGGCTCCTTATGCTGAACACAGCACATGTACACTGTTGTATTCTCTACCAGCACCTTTAGTCTTAAGCATCGTAAGCTATTTTCAGTCTTTATTTATTCTTCAGTTTTCTTTGGTGCTTGCTTTGTTTTAGCAAAGTTTTCTTTGTTTTGATTTAGTGCTCATGGGGATGTTGAGAGGCTATTTGTGCAAAGTAGTTGAAAATTGTCTTGCACATTTGAGAAAGTGAGAATAAATTGAAAAAATTGATAGGAATAGGGTAATCATGAGAAGTAACTCATGGCGTTCATGGAGTCTTAGAAGTTGACAGTTTTGTGTAGGGGTTTAGAAGTAAAGCTGGCTGCTTAAGGGTGATTTAAAACATCATTAGCAGCAATGTTCTAGTTTGCCTTGTAGGAGGTATTTGGGATCATTGTGTACCATCTCAAAAAAAGGAATAACAAAAGTGCTTTCTGACCATCTGTAACTATTTTGGAACAGTTACCCCTTGGAAGAACTTCTGTGGCTGGAGAAGCGAGGCTGAACTTGGTCTTTGCTGTATGAGATGGGCTTTGTGCACCCTCTAGTGGAAATTCAGCCAGGTGTCTTGGGCTTTGCTGTCTTCTAGCCATAGTTGTCTAGTGGCCGAACGTGTCGGCCCTTCATCACAGCAGTTCTTCTGTGTGTAAAAACCTTCTTAATTATGTTGAAATACTTCTCAGAGCTCCTTAGTTCTGTTTTTTTTTTTGTTGTCAGCTTTTCATTGCAAAGACCTGTGCCATCTGTGGTTATGTGAGACAGTGTCACATCAGTATGTATCAGAAATGAGTACAAAGACAGCTAAAATAAAAAAAAAAGAAAGCAAAACATTCAAATTTTTAAATGGAAAATACTGACGTCCAGTGCACTGTTTAATTCCAAATAAGGGTATTTTTACCCATCTTGTTGATAGGATTTCAGACAAAAGCATTTAAAGCTGTATCTTCGTGCTTTGCTCACTGTTTTTGCTTGAACTAGTTGCAGAAATTACTGTTTTCACTACTTAGATTTTCTATGTTGAATATGAGTTTCAAGGAACCATTAGGGTTTTTTGTTAGTACATTTATTTTTGAGTGCTAGCTATAGTTAGATTTTTAATTATGTATTCCATGTCGTGCTGTTTGTGGATCTTTGTACAGTCTACTTCCCTGCGGTCTGTGTGTGTGTGTGTGTGTGTCCCCGAGAGAGAAGTCTCTTGGCAAAAAGCTAGTCTGTAAGCTTCCAGGAAGCTTGTCTCTCTGCTAAATTTCAGTAGTAAGTAGAAAGAATTGACAAACATCATGTGTTTAAGAAATATCAAGCTTTGTTTTACCTACATGGCTGTCAACCAACTATTTAATATTTGCCAACTAATAGGATTAGGAATGCTTCTCTATAAATGTGTTACAGTTGCCAGACTGGGACCAAATCCAATTCCTGATAATTTTTGCTGTTTGTTTCAGCAGGAAACAAAGCAACTTCTTAACCCCATTGAATGAGGGGTTTGTGTTTATTTCCACTGGCTGTTCCCCTGCGCTGTGTGTGTGTGTGTGTGTGTGTGTGTGTCCCCGAGAGAGAAGTCTCTTGGCAAAAAGCTAGTCTGTAAGCTTCCAGGAAGCTTGTCTCTCTGCTAAATTTCAGTAGTAAGTAGAAAGAATTGACAAACATCATGTGTTTAAGAAATATCAAGCTTTGTTTTACCTACATGGCTGTCAACCAACTATTTAATATTTGCCAACTAATAGGATTAGGAATGCTTCTCTATAAATGTGTTGAGAAGTCTCTTGGCAAAAAGCTAGTCTGTAAGCTTCCAGGAAGCTTGTCTCTCTGCTAAATTTCAGTAGTAAGTAGAAAGAATTGACAAACATCATGTGTTTAAGAAATATCAAGCTTTGTTTTACCTACATGGCTGTCAACCAACTATTTAATATTTGCCAACTAATAGGATTAGGAATGCTTCTCTATAAATGTGTTACAGTTGCCAGACTGGGACCAAATCCAATTCCTGATAATTTTTGCTGTTTGTTTCAGCAGGAAACAAAGCAACTTCTTAACCCCATTGAATGAGGGGGCGTGAATGAACAGTGCAAGTTAGGGAGCACTTGTTTAAATGACTTGGTTTGTGCAACTCTAGGACGTTCAGGTTCAATATAGGCTTAACAATGTTTTTTAGTGGCTTCTTCAGGGGGTTCATGTAGTCTATAATGCAGACCTTTGAAAGGCAAGGGGTAGAAGTGCAGAAGTTTGAAGACAACTTCTAAATTATCTTTCCTCTAGAAAAAGGATGTTAAATATCATTGTAATGTACATCAGCAGTCTGACTTACTGGGAGATAGGTGGTACGTTGGGGAGGGCTGTCACTTGGCACCAGCTGGTGCTGTAGGTGCTGGCTATTATCACCATTGCTTTAATGACCATTAATACTGTGAAAGCTTTTGACTAATGGCAATAACTTCATGGTTTTTTTACTTTTGGGCAAAGAACAGGTTACATCTTTGGTGAAATTGCATTCAATAGGAAATAAAAGGTAGTATGATGAAATGTACACTGGTTTTACACACACACTCTCTCCAGTTTTTGATCCAACTTCATTGTATGGTGATAGGCATGGGATATAAAATGTACACAACCACACCTGATGTGATTTAGTAAAATTCCCCACAGTGGCTTGTGACTTGACATCCCTGCCACATCAACTATAGAACATTTCAGTGCTCTGTGAGTCTCACTGTGTGCAGCTAGTCTGTTACCTTGCTGGCTTCTGCTTAGTATCGCGTCTTCTCTGAAGCTGCTGTTAAACTGGAGTGGCTCTTCCTCATCTTATACTAAAGGAATTGGGCCCCTCTTCAACAAGGGAACCAAATATCTGCCTGGTTGCATGACTTGGACTTCATAACTGTGGTTTATTCATATTTTTTTTTTTTTTTTTTTTTTTTTTTTTTTTTTTTTTTTTTTTTTTTTTTTTTTTTTTTTTTTTTTTTTTTTTTTTTTTTTTTTTTTTAAAATGCAAGTGAATTCTAAAATGCAAGTGAATTCTGCAATACAACCTTTTGAGGAACTGCCTGTTCGGTCCCCCTCAAGGGACTTTTGAGCCCTGTTTGCTCAAAAGCAAGCAACACACAGCACTGGTTAATAAATTCTCTTTGTGTTCAGATCCTCTCCAGAATAAATGGAGCGAATTATCCAATATCAGAAAGCCTAGTCTGACTTTAAAAAACACTTCTTGAGGTAAATATTGTCAATGAACAAGGAGAAGAAGGGATGCGGGGAGGAGGGACAGGCTAAGCAGTTCTTCGCCCAGTACATTCTTAAGCATTTCTTATTATTTTGCGGAAACCCCAAGTTAGTGTCAGCAGCTTTCATAAATTAACTGTGTTTTTCAGCAAACTTGAAAGGGGTAGTATAGACCAATTATTGCATTACAAAAATGTTCATTAGTAGATGAATGGACAAGACAGGTTTTCTTACTGTTTGTAGCTGAGGAAAAATAGTTGTTGACAAATTAGTAGCTGTATACAAGACATGGAGCTACTATACCAATTAAGACTGCTTTCTGTGTATTGTTTCTAGACTTTGCTCCCAGCTGGATGGATATCCGTTCTTGGAATTTAGGTATAGGATTTAATCATTAATTATTATATTCTGGGGTAGGTTTTGCTCCATGTTTAGATGCTCCAAGTGTTTGCTTTGGTATTTCTGTAAGGGTATTTCAGTATGTTGACCAAGGTCCCACAGCTTTTGCTGGCTTGTAACTTTGATGAACGCTTCACTTCCTTTATGTTTTTTAGGATACTGTTGATTGGTATGGATTCTTTTTTTGAAAATTTGGATATTGTAGGAGATGCAATGGGGGAGGTTGGGTTTGGTTTAGTCATGTTAGCTTTAGTGCTCTCACTTTGCACGCAACAAGTCCTATTTTAATCAAGCCAAACACTATGCAATGGTTTACATCAGCTGTGATTTACATACATAATTGTGGTCCAAATGCACCCTGTTCTTCTCCCCCTTCTGTTTTTCAGGAACTTTGAATTGCCAGTGAGTTGGTAAATCTGAAACTGTCTGTAAACTTGCATTATCCAAACCCCTGTTACCAGTCCAAGTTACAGCAGGCTTTTCTTTTAACATACCAGTTACTAGTTTTGTTACAAAAGGCGCTGTTTTACAAGCCTTCTCTAAAAATCTATTTTCTTGTTTCTGTTTTCTGCCTTGATGTGATGTAGACCTACCATTTGGATGAAGAAATTTGAAATGCCATTGAAGGGTTTTTACTCCTTCATTGCACACACATTAGAAACTAAATTTCTGATTTTTCCCCTGCAAGCATCCACTGAACTCTCTTAGTGGTCATCTATTATGACTTTTGTCTATTATAACTAATTTCCTATTTGCCCCTCAGTTGAGTGGTAGAATAATTTAACTTGAATGATTATTATTATGAAAATGCTACTTTATTCTTTAGTTAAATCCAAATACATTGTTTACAATGCTTCATTACATTGATAAGCTCACTGTTAATTGTAACAGAGTATAGAAACATTTAGGTTGGAAAAGACCTTTGAGATCATCAAGTCCATAGGTTCATACTTTTGTAATACGAACACTGCTTTACAATAATATTTCACTTCTGTCTGCAGAAACTTTATGAAGGCTGATGTGTAGTTAATGTACATCTATGTATTTTTAGATAACTTTTTTAATGCTTTAAGAAGCTGAAAACTGTAATTTGTAAACAGTAGTCAGGATGTGTAGTCCTTTGGAATGTGCATATGATGAATCACTCGTTTCTGATACCCTAATAATAATTTACAAATTAAACTGTTTTGATAGTGTGATAGAGCTTGTAATTTCCTGAGTGCAATAAGTATTCAGGCATCCTGTGATGTGACGATCGGCTGTTTCGTGTAAAAGTTTGTACTCTAAAGTGAAGCAGGATTTTGAACATTTTAGAAGGCTGTCTTTAACCTTCAGCATTGTCCCACTTGGGTCTAATCTTCAATGCTGTTTGAAGTTGGAGCTGCATGAGCAGGCCCTGAATTTCAGTCTGAAATAAAAAAGAAAAATTCCAGGTTCCAGGGGATTAGCTTAATAACGTGCCCAATGATGGAAGATAATAAATTCTTTTTTAGCTTTTGGTATTTGGAATTGGGAATTGTCGGACAGGGGAATTAAGTTTTAAAAATAAGATCAAATGCTAATAAGATCCATTTTACTTCAGATTTCCCAATTAAGAATTAGGTGGGGTTTTTCCTGCTTATCAGAATGGATTTTATCAATGACACTGGAAATGATTATTTTAACATTTGTTGTCAGCACAGTATTGTAATGATTGTGTACTGCCCCAGGATGCCTTTTTAATGATTTTAGCCTTCTTGAATTAGCTCGATGTACCGTTAATGCATAAGAATTGCTTTTATTTTTGTTCATGATGTATTCATAATTGCACGTCTTTCCCTGCTTTATGTTCACATTTTCTTTGACCCATTTAACTGCGTGCTATGCAATTCTCTGACGTCGTGAAGGCAAAACAAATGTTCAAATATTTAGAGGATAAAATTTTACCATCAGTGTAGCTTGCATCACTGGGTGTGAAACAAAAGAGTTTGAATCTAATTTCAATTCAGAGTTCAGTCTGTTACTGTAGCTTAGCATTCACTTCAGTTGTGTGCCTGCTAGTGATCAAAGTAGAAGATATTTATGTCTTTCAGCATAAACTTTCATTGTGGAGATCCTTTATATCGCTGTGACTTGCTACTGTAACTCTGTACATGTACGGCAAAATGCTGAAAACCTACTGGTTAGTCATGTTAGTATTGTAACTTTACAATTTCTTAATTTTTGGGAGATTAAGCCAATCTTAAGGGCTTGCAGTCTGACTCACTTGTGTAGTTAGTAGGAATACATAGAACTGTATTTCTTTTGCGCGTGTGTGTGTTTATATATATGTATGTATGTTACTGATAAACCTTGTTGGGAAGGGATTTCTGCAATGTCAAAGTTTAGAGCCTCCCTGTTAAGGTACTGTTAGACACATTGCATCCTGTGAAGATGCACTTGGTGGAAGATTTTTGATGCAACTTACTTGTCTCTGATACCATGGATGGCATTGCTGCTGCTATGTCTGTCTTAGGAAAAATGCATTTGTTGAGGTTGGGGTTTATTTAGGGTTGGGGTTTGGTTTTTAGTACTTTGGCACGCGTCCTAAACAAGGGAGAAAGTGAAAACTGAAAATACCCCATGCTGTTGTGCATGCAGTAGGATATACGCATCTGTTACGAGTTCTCGAACACAGATTTGGGGAGGTTTTACGTTGTATGAATGGCTGTAACACACAAATTTTGAAATAAAAATGCCAAAAATAGCAATAAACCTGTGAATATCGAGGCAGGAGTTACAGGTATATAATGGCAGAGGCCATTGCTGCCTCACAATTTGGACATTTAGCTCTGGTGCTGTACTGTTGCTGCTGTTTTTGGATGTTTTATTTGCAAATTAAACTAATTTTTATTTTGGAGTGTGTCTGTTATGTGTAAACATTTACCAGAAATAT
This sequence comes from Aptenodytes forsteri, assembly GCF_000699145.1. Classification (NCBI taxonomy): domain Eukaryota; kingdom Metazoa; phylum Chordata; class Aves; order Sphenisciformes; family Spheniscidae; genus Aptenodytes; species Aptenodytes forsteri. The sequence continues at coordinate 544,100 of NW_008795936.1, forward strand.
TTTATTTCCAAATCTGAATAATATTTCTAATGTTATGTTGAACAACTATGTCTAAAAGGGGGGGGGTACCTTGAAGTACAAATTCTCTATTAAGGGATGGAAGATGACAAATTAATCCTCATACAGCCGGATTGCAGGGAAAGGCTGTCACTTGCTATCAGTATTATCAAGTCAGCTTTTATAGATGTATTTTCATTAGGAAAATGTTAATCAGTCTAATGGGAAGTAGATAAAGTCTCAGTCCTATTCTGCTGACAGCTATTTTAGGAAGAGGCAATATTCACTCTTGCACTAGATATGGCCCGAAGGCTTCTTCAGTTTGGGAGTGGGAGGCTGGGGCAGTGGGGAGCCAAGCACGGTGCAGAGCTGGGGAGCAGGTCTTCTGGCTCCTGGAATTCCTTTGATTTCAGTAAGGCACAGTGGTGACCTTTTGGAGAGCACTCACGGCTCCGGCACCGCATCCAAAGCGACGTGCCGCTCTGATTACTTGTTACTTAGGTTAGTCGAAGATGGACTGGATCAGCCTGGTAAAACTTTGAGATGCTCCCCTGTGCTGCAGCAATACTGGGAAACCAAAATCTTTTTGGTTGTTACGTCTAGATATTTGCATTTTCCTCATTTTTTTTTTTTTTTTTTTAAGAAGGAGAAATAAAAGGGGTGTAGTTGTTGCCCTTAGTACTGCGGCTTAGCCTGGAGCAACAAACCCTCAGCCCCCGTTCGTTTTAAGCACCAACGAGTGTGTAAACGAAGATAAAACCAACGCTTCAGTGTAACGTTTCGGCGTACACAAAGCCCGGCAGAACAGGCGGCTGTGCCGGGGG
>NW_008795936.1:545010-575369 GCF_000699145.1 Aptenodytes forsteri
GCCGGCCTTACCGCCCGCCCGCGGGCCGTGAACCGCCCCCGCCCCCTCCTCCCTCCTCGCCGGAGACGTGGAGGCTTTCCCCGAGTACTTCTCTGCGCCAGCCCCTTTCCTCCCGCGAACGGTCCGTGGCGGCCGGCGTCCTCCAGGCAGGGAACCTGGGGCAGTTGGCTTCGTAATTCATTAGCACTGCTCGTTAGCTGGCCGGAGGGACTCACCGACAGCCTGGCTGTGTGTGCTGACTCGGTGCCCTGGATTTCATGGGGCACTGAGGTTACCTGAAGCAGTTAGAGACTTGGATTTTACCTCCCTGTGTGGACAACACACTGGATTTGAGGAATGACCTTGTCAGCTGAGGCCTTGCTCTGTCACCAGCTTCGTTCCTGGTACTGATGGGCGGTAATTCTAGACGTGGTTATTGCTCTTAAATTTGAACATCGGTGACATTTAAGCTGTTAGTGTTCAACAAGGGTTTCCAAATTTCAGTTTTTCTTCATTGCATCTGTGAGAAGCTTTTTTTTTGATGCCTGATTTAAAAAAAAAAAAATAAAAATCAACCGGAACAACCTATGCCCTTTCATGGCAGTAGGACATTAGGTCCACATGCAGTGGAACAGCCCTTTCCAAGACCTTCTGCTTGCTGGAGGATGTTCTTCTCTGCTTTGCTGTCCGTCTTTCCAGGAACATGCCACAGCCAAGCACAGAAGTAATTCTTTACTTGGGTAAATTCTTTACTTGAATACCACCATGTGGTATTTTCCCTTTTCCTATTTTCTATTGCTTGGGGAAGATAGAGAAAAATTTTAATAGGTGTTAATATATCTTATAAACTGTCTTTAGAGAATTTTCTTCTGAGCTTTGTATAACTGAATCAGAAAACTCAAAGGATTTAGTAATGAAAGTCAGTAGGAAAAAAGGTATAAACACACAAATCTGCTACGGCTTGTCTTGCAAAGTCTGTTTCTGTATATGTTCTATTCTGAACTTGATGTTATTTTAGTATGAAACTTTGCCCTTACTCCTGCTTGCCCATAACTCTTATGTACCATTAATAAATGAGATGATTTAGTTTGTGCAGTTCTGGAAACAAGAATTTCACTCCATTGGTGGTTTTGCAGTGGCTCCTTTTATGTCTCTACAGAATCTCTCCCCGGATATACTGATTTCCATTTAATCTTTCAGACCCATACCCTTAGATGGTATGTTCTTCACCAGTTCCGATGTTATACGTCAGACTTTACTTTGTTACAGGAGGGTCCCACGTTAGTCGGTAGGAGGAAACTATTCAATATCTGAAGTCAATATGATATAGAAAGTCCTGAAATGAGCTCTACCAATTGAGCACTTCCTGGAGAAATGGCAGGAATGTGAAGAAGTCTGCATCCTGGGGAGCAGTTAGCATCAGCAGGACCAGCCTGGAAACTGGCAGGTATTTGTGCAAGCAATGTAACAAACTATATTAGAGCCCCCTTTTCCTTGGATTTATCTTTTCTCATTAACTGAAATTCACACTTTGTATACGTTATGGTTCAAGATTTTTTTTCTCTTGTCCCTGGGGACTTACAAGGTCTCTTCTGTATGCGGTTTCCCTCATGCTTGGCAGTTGTTTGATGTTACAGCCATGCAGTTTGTTGGGACTCTCACATGTCCTTTGCCTGGTTGCTGCTTTCCATGAAAATTGCAGGGACTTTGCAGGCTTTGGGGATTTAGAGACTTGTCCTGCTCCAACAGGTTTCTTCAAATCGGCACCCAGATTCAAAAAGGGGCGGAGAAAAGAAGAGAAAGAGATCTTCCGATGACATGTCTGCATCCGTTTTTCTCATTCTTGGAATTAAATGATGGGATGAGGAGGTATAGTCCAGGGTATGGCATTTAAGAAGTGCTGTAATTTGTACAGAGGAGTCGAATGATGTAGTGCTAATAAAAGTTCCAGGGAGGTTTAGATTTTAGCTATGGTGAGTGCATCATTCGCTAGGTTACTTGTAGAAAACAGTAATCTCTGCAGAACTTTTCATGTGACTTACAAATTTTATAGGGTTAGTTTTATGGCACTTTCTTTAAGTCTTTAATTTGAAGTATATGCAGTAAGGCATGTTACTTGAAACCTAGAAGACAATGGTAATGCAGAGCTACTGATGTTATGGAGTAGGTAACAGCTGCTACATTTTCTGAAGAATACAATAAATGAAAGAGTTCATCATATGCAAATTCTTCACTAAAGGGAAGCAAGAATGTTGATATATTTCATCAAAATATGAAAGAATAAGATTTCCAGTACTGAAGATTCAGGATTGGTCCAGTAGGTTTATATCCCTTAATGCAAACTTGAAGAGAAATCCTGGGGCAGGAAGCATGATAGTTGTTTGGTGGTCAATTGCTTTTTATTGGCGATAGACCTGAGGGCGAGAGGCATAAGCAGTGCATTTTATAGGATCATGTAAGTTGTGTTTGAGAGATAAAATGATATAAGCACATTTGTGGAGTGTCTTGCTAACAATTAGGATTGTTTTCCATTAACACCAAAAACTGAAATGAAAACAAATTCTGGAAGAGGGAGAAAGTTTGACAATTCCTTATTTTTTAAAACCTTTGCCTTTTCTACAGCTGCTGTTGTACACTTGGAGACTTTGTTTCTGGATGTGTTCTGCCTCATCTGCTTATGCATTCAGTGCCATGAATAAAATGTGGTTTTTGTTATTGTCCCACCATAGTAATTTCTCCTCCATCAAATACTAAACATTAGTGTTGGACATGTATGTGTCAGTAATGTCTGTATTGCACCCATAGATTTAAGTTTTAGTTCTGTGTGCTGATGTGTACATAGACGCTAATCTGAAGGACTGTGATTTTTCTTTCTCCAGAGATGGAGGTTGTGTTCAGTTTTGTAAGCGTATCTGAAAAGATGACAGTATCTGCTCTCAGTTTTTGTTATGTGTCAAGTATCATGTCCAATCCGATAGCAATCAGCTACTGCTTTTTTTAAATGCAGGGCATTGTACATAGAAGCCTCTCTGAATACATGGTGTTTTTAAATATCACGTGGAAACATGCTTTCAGTTTTTTGTGCTTGGATTTTTAATTTCTATTCTATTCCTGCTTTGTCATTTTACAGTCTGCGTTATGCATTTGCATTGCTGTTGTGTTTAGTACCCTGGGAAAATAATGCTGCTGCTAAATTGTCTTCCATCTTGCAGAGCCTTATTCTCAATAGAGAAGAAAAGGAGAACCAGAATAGAAATAAGTCAGATGTCCTGTCAGCTTGACAGAGGTTGAATTATGGAAAAACATCCGTCTGCTAAATTTTATCATGCTGCAGTTCCTGGTGGAGCTGGTGACAGAAGCTGAAAAGAGCAGTGACAATTTCTGCCATTCTTTTTGAGCCAAGTGACCTGAACAGCAAACTGATTGCATAGCGAGTAACATGGTAACAGCACGGCTGCTAACAGGGCTCAATTGCGGGGGATGTATCCAAATGTGAGGATTAAAAAAAAATAATAATAATACTGCTTGGTAATATCTGTTAGCGAGATGATTCTTTAACCCTGCTTTTGCAGTTGCTAATGATGCTGTAATGGAGGGTGGAGGAGCTGACCACAAGGTTAGATAAGGGCCAAAAAGGGCTTCAGCAGAGCATGAGCTCCTTAAAGTGCCATCTTACATTTTCCTTATTACAGTGACAACCCTTTTCTTACTTGCATCTGTTTTATTTCTAAGAGGCCTGTCTAAACTGTGGCTCACTTGCTGCATTTTGGGGGATAGTCTGCCTTGCTAGCAGATCTTCATTGCTCTTCCTACTGCTATGCTCTTTATTATGGCATGATTGCTTAATCTGATTTTTTTCCCTTAAATTTTTATTGACAAATCTTAAAACGTGTTAACACCTCATCTGCTGCCTTACAGCATGTGTTCTGTACAGCTTGTCCAACAAGTTCTCAAATACAGAGGGCAGTGTGAAATGTCTAAAGCTTGATTTCTTTAATTATCCCTAATATGTTGTCCCTTGGTCATTGGTTTTAAATGTCTTTTGTGGATTTAACTTCAAATTTTTTGGCACAAAATGACTTTGCTGGCTTAGCGTTGCTGAATGAATGAATAAGAGCAAACATGCAAGGTGTCTTTTCAAGACAGATGCAAGGGAACATGCCCCCTGCCCCTTGCTATAAAACTGGCTGTGAGAATAACACCAGCCTGCTCAGAGCATCACCGGAGTGTTTTGGGACACCTGGAAGTAAAACCTGTGCTCAGGGTAGAGAGTCAGAAGGCTGTCAGAACAAAGGCAGGAGGCAGTACCAAGCCTGGGGAGTCTTGTGAGAAAATCTGACTTCACCTTGAGAAGCAGCTGTGGTGGGCACTGTTCTGTTGGTGCATCGTGCCCTGGTATTTCTAGCCATCCCCTGAGGTTCCAGAGAACAATTGTTGCTCTTATGTATTTGTTATTTCTGGCATACAGCATACTGAAGCTCTTTCATCTGACTTGTCAAACAAAAAACTCTGTCAAAATGCTGATATTACATTTATACCTCGTAGTTCCTATAACTTGTCTGTTTCTGGGTGTGTTTGCAGTGTATTTAGTAACATTTATTAAAGAGAATAACTCGCTTTTTCCTCTTGTAATAAAGGGATGCTTTTGTCTGAGCTATCAAACACTTAAAACTGGTGTAATAAACATAATCCTTTTGTAATGTTCTCTGTTGTGTAACAAACACATTTTAAACATCAAAGTTTATTATTAGCATAGATTGTTCTTCCAAAGTGATTTCTGAAATGCATTGCAAATCGTTCCCTTTCAACTAATCTGTATGCATATGCAAATCCTATTGAAACTGTTTGCTTCTCTGGGATTAGCACTTGTGTATTCAGGGTTTAAAAGCCTGCATGAATGTATGGGGGTGGTGTGTGGAGTGAGACAGAATGAGTGTGGGCATTAGTCTTCTGAATTCCTGCCTATGCCAGAAAACACCCAGCGCTGCTGCCAAGTTAAAAAAATACGCGCTTTTTTTCTCTCATTTGTCATAAAGTAGAGAATCCTTAAAGTAATTGTATATAATTTAATTTTGAAATTGGTGTTTGATCTGATGAGGTTGCTTGCAGTGGTAAGTCCTTGGTGTTGCAGAAGGAAACTCTTGATCATTAAAGGTGGAACATTTGCAGCATTCTTGTAATGTGACTTTTGTCAGCATTAAGTGCGCAGTGAACTATATCTGTAAACTACTCATTTTATTTTAGTTTTTGTGAAGATGGGATTGGCCCGTGTGCTGACCAGTCTTAACAGTGAATTACTTAACAGGTAAATTTATTTACTGCCAGTCACTAAGACTGCTGGTGGATGGTCAGGCCCGCCAAGATGGGGTATTTTGAGATGCTTGTTAAGGGATATAAACCTTAGCTGGATGCGGTATTGGGCTAGGATAGCTGTTGGCATCTGGGCATCCCAAATACTTTGCTAAGGATAAAAATATCCCTTGAACATACGGAAGCTTGTTGTCCTGTTCATACAGTTGTTTTAATGATGCCTAGATTCTTGGGGTAGTGCAATCTTTAACGTAAATTTTGTAAATCAATGTTGTTCACTTATATCAAACCCTTTTTGTTTCTTTTCCTTAGTTATTTGAGTTGTATATGCGCGCATGCCCAAAGCAGCATGGCCAGATTCTGTCCATCATAGGATCTAGTTAGTATTTTGTGGAAAATGGAAAATACAGCATAGTATTGTACAACTCAGAGATAAGTCTGTAGAATATAGAACTACTTTCTGAGTAGCCTCTCTTTACATATTTTGGTATTTCATTAATTTTGTCTTTCCAGAAGTAACAATCTTCCTGAGATCCATGTAGACTTGTTTTAGCAATGCATGCTCCATTTTGTTTTAAGAAGTAAGCTGGAAAGTTAGTTGGCAGATGGATGGGACCACGTGGGCTGTCTCTGCATTACGAAAATTATCCTGACTGTTAAGTGTGACTGTTGGGCACAGGGGCTCAACTAGTTTTATTAAGGGATTATGGAAACTGGGGACTCCGGCAAACTTGTTTGGTGTCAGCTGGTGGCTCCGTGTACGCGCCCTCAGTTAATAAAGCATTTTGAGAGTTTTTTGGTTAAAATACCTGTGCTGTGTTTTCTTGGCTGTTACTGCCTGCCTTAATGCTGACAGCTGGTTCATGTAATGTGCTAGTCCTTTTCTTGCCAACGCCTGTGCTTGTAGTACTGCAAATGTCATTTCAATAAGCTGGCCTCCACCAGTATTAGATTTAAAGATGTGGAGGATATGTAAGGAAGAGATTATTAAAATTTCAAGTGTCGTACAAAAATTTTGCCATGAAGAGTTTTTTCATGCTCATTTGAACTGCCTAGCATCTGTGATTTGGAGAGGGGCTGGGGCCAGAAGTGGTTTCTCAATGGGTATTTGACAGTCAGCACATCTGACTTCACTTCATTACCTGCTGATAATTGGTAACTAATGTGGAGTAGCCAAGCTGTGCGCTTTGGCCCTCAGTTTGCTGTTGTTTGGTTTTCTTTGGTTTTCTTTTTTTTTTCTTTTTTGTTTATAGCCCTTGAATGAAGGTTTCCTTTTAACTTTTAAAACTTAAAATGAACTTTTTAAGGAACCTTACACAGGTAGAGACAGAAGGCAGGTTTTCTTGAGCATGTTTCAGTCATACATGCCAAGTGCTTGGTAGCAAACGCTGCATTCACTCAGGAACCTCTGCGGAGAAATGGGAAATCTTTACCAGCCATTTGGCGCCAGTGCCAGTACGTGTGTGTTTTGCAGTTACTCAGCTGGCATTACTGCTTAACAAAAAGTCCTTGCATTGTCCAAATTATTTGCAGTCCTCTTACTGGGATTAATTTCATTCCTGCCTTATGTGTACATGCACGATGGAAGCCTTAATTTCCAGCAAGGTTCTTCTGAGGAAGATGATCGTCTTTATCCTTACAATGTCAGGGTGAGACCCAGCCATACCTGACGAGGTGAGGGTGCCGCTGGGTACTGCTGTGGCTATGGGCACCAGACAGAGCTGGCAGCACTCGCTGCCGTAGTGCTCCTACATGGGCAGGAGTTGTCCCACCTGCTGGGGAAGCCAGTGTGGTCCTTTCTCAGTGGATTGAAAATCAACAATTGATGTAACTAGGCATGAAGCAGATGTGGTAGAAAAATGGAAATTTGCTTTCATGTGGTGGTGACACATTTCGCAATTTGTTTGTCAATTATTTTGCTTTGTTTGTGAAACAAATGTTGTTTATCTTGGATTTTAAAAGTAGTATCTAGGACTTGTTCTCAGTCAAGGGATCCTCTACTTTCCTTGGAAGAAAGTAAAGCAGTGCGCTGCTGTCAGCCAGGCTTTGCGGGGTTGGTATCAACTGTAGAGAAAGCAGTGCCTCGCTCAGAGCATGAGCGCTGGTTAATCACCGGGGGGAGCTTTAATTCAGAAGAAGAATTATTATAAAGCTGGTATAAGACTAAAAAGTTGATAGAATTTTGTTAATAAATGTATGAATACATATTCTTTTCTGTTTTCAGTATAATAGACATCAAGATTTCTAAGCACACAAGATACTGCTGTGTTAGGTACCTTCTGGAGTGTCTCACCACGTGCATGACCTTTGAAAAAGCTGAAGATGGTTTTCAGAGTCACAAAAACAATTTTAACTTTAGATCTTGAAGAAAAACAAACCTTTGCCTATCTGCACTTAATGAAGGCACATTATTGGCAGATGCTGAAGAAATATTTTTTCCATAGAAAATTGGATTTTGTGCATAAATTTGTTAATATTAATAAAGACAGGTCATTACTGGTTTCAAGTCATATATGCAAACTCCAAGAGATGTAGTGTGTTAGTGGTGCTTCTGTTGGTGATACTTTTGTATAAAAAAAATTGTGAGGAGTAAATCAGTTTCAGTTTGGCATGTATACAATTGACTTGCTCTCATCATTTATGCCTCTTCTGATGGCTGATACAGTTGCTTGTGTCTTATGCATCATAATTTACAGTCTCATGGAAAGGTATGTTTAGATTTAAGCTGTGCAATAGTGTAACTAATGAGACATATAGCAAATTTATAGCACTTGATGATTGATTGGATAAGTACCTAGACATTAATTGAAATCTGAGGACTCCCAGCTGTCTTTCAGTTTAAAAAAAAAAAACAACAACCCAACAACTTTTTGGACAAGCAAAACTATTGCTTTGTAGTATTTTGGAAGTACTTTTCATGTTTATGGAAAACATGGTTGGAATGGAAAGGTGGGAGGCTGGTAGTTTTGTGGGGTTTTTTTTTTGTAATTTGCTAGTGCTTGGGTAACTAGTGTGTGCCCTCTAATCACCTGCAGGAACTGATTAATTTGTACCTATCACAGTATCACTTAGCTCCTTATTTTACAATCTCAGTGTGACTTCAGTTGTCTTCCCCTGAGATTGTGCATTTTGGCCCCAATTCAGTACGGCAACTTGCCTGTAGTCAGTAGTTTCTGCTTATCTTCCCTGTCCCTGTTTAGCAGAGAGGCACTCAGGCCTAACTGTTGTGTGACAAATTATCTGGATAAATACTTTACATTAATCTTTCCATTAATGATGCTGTTGAACCGGTCATCTCTTTAGAGATTGCACAGCTTGCTTCTGTGCTGTCATACTGTAAATGTACCATTCTTGCTGAAGCTTAGTCTTGTGAAAATGTCTAAATTTTCCCATTAAGTGCTTAAAAAGTAATAAAACTAAAGCCATTAGCCTTCACTCGTCAGATCTGTATCAAGAGAAATATTCTTCAGTGCAATAAATCTGATCAAGTGTTCGACATTTATATCATTCGAGTTCATTCTCTGGAAATGGACCTTTGAAGGTAAATTGCATTAAGTAGGGCAGTTTAAATTTTTAATACAATCTTATTGTAACTGTTAGCAAATGATTAAAGTGCAAAGGGGGGGCTTATATGTTTTGTGAGATTTATGTTAAATGCTATATGATGCTTCTACTCTGGCGGGTTACTGCTTTCATGACAGCTGAATGTGCATAAAACCCACAAAAACTAATAAAGAATTTAGTCTTTAGTAATAGAGTAGATGACTTTATATCTGCTATTGGATTTGTGGAGATCATTTTTGGAATGGGATTTATTTCACCTGTGAGTGAAGCAGCAAGCAGTCTTGGTAACAAACTTGGCAATTTTTCTCATAGGAATTAGTGTGTCTAAGAGGTGGATTTTGATGGCTCAGTGGACAATGAGCTCATCAGCTGAGGTGTTTTATATAATCTTATCTAGAACCTTGGTAGTTTGTTTTGAGGAGGGTTTTTCTTTAAAGTACAAGAACGTTGTTGTATTTCTTGATTTTGATGGTGAACAGCGTACATAACTTAGGCTTCAGAAGTGGTGATATGTTTGTATGTCTTTTGGATGTTGCCGTGGTATTACTGTTTTTGCTTTGCACAATGTATATGTTCTTACATTGTAACGCAGTTTGATAGAGATTATCACCTTCAGGTGCAGCTGCACCAGTATTGTAATAGTGATTTTTTGAGTGTCTTAAAAGTACCTCAAATTCTTTTATTTTGAAAAATTCTGCTAGGGAGGAATAACAACTATGTGGTATATATCTAGTGCCCAAAAGCCATCAAGCTGATTTTGTCCAAAGATGCAACACATCTTGAAGACAGAGCTGCTGATGTTTGAGGCAGACAGTCAGGAGGCTGGAAATACTCTGCATGAGACACGATACCCGATTTCTTTTTGTTTTTTTTCTGTGGAGAATATCCACATCTTGAGGAATAATACCCGTATTTAAAGTGAGGGAAATAAACTTTGTTCAAATTATATACCATCTTGTTGCTGGTACTTCCGTAATTGTAGCTCCTTTGAATGCCACGTGAACATAACGTTTTTGCCGTATCCCAGGAGTCAGGTTAAAATAGAGCTGTTGGGGGTTTTGCTGGTCGTCCGGACCTCGGATATGCCCAGATACTTGTAATCAAAGCATGGATGACTCCTCTACGTGTAAATTGTCTGCTTTGTAGTATTTGGCCTGCCATGTGACTGTGTCTACCAGATGTGCGAGGAGGGCAGGGGAAGACAGAAATGGCTTGCCATTAATTTTAATCTACCACTACAGAACTCAAGTGTGCCTTCAGTTATATGGTTTTATTAATCAACCTGCAGTTTGGAGCAATATCATCATGCTTGCATCACACAGTGATAGGGAAAGTGCGATGTGGTTGGAAAACGGGATAAAAATAGCAATTTAGTTTAGGAGACAAAATGCTGGGTTTGATTAAACATACGCATTACAACTTCTCTGCGTATGTGAAGTTTGGTATTAAAAACATGGAAACAAAAGAGAACCAACTTCTTGGTGGCAGAGCCACCTCTATGGATTATTTCAAATAGATACTGGCTGAAAATGAATTTTGAAGAGTGTTACAAAATTGCCATGGAATACTGATGCAAAGTCTTCAGTATTCATTGGTTAAGTAGTTAATACCTGGATGCAACAGAGCATAAGTGAGGCTGGATATTTAAATGCTGAATAAAATTAGGTAATTTTCCACAAGAACCATTAGCAGAGCATCAGAAAGGTGGACAGTGTAGCTAGTGCTTGGAGTGCCCTTAAACCACGTTCTGGTCATTATCCTATCTTCCAGCCACATCGTACTTGTCTTGCAACTTCAGAGATTAGCATCTGTCTGCTTTCTGCCAATTCGGGCTCCAAAGGGAGTTTATGTTGAAAGTTCATGGACCATCTTGAGATGGAGCAAAACAGTAGATTGGGTCACCTGTGCTTGCAGTGATCATTGACTCTACACCGTGCTTTTCATCCTCTGTGAAGGGGGTGCTAAATCCTGCCCTTAGGGCATCCAAACTTGTCTTGCTTACAAACAAGCTAGTTTTAGGGCTGCCGCAATACCTCAGAATTTGAAGATATATAACTTCTATTTGCAAGTTACATTTTTCACCCTGCCGCACTGGGCATACGGCCCTTGTTTTGGGACCAGGTGTGCAGTGTATGCATGTAGTTCTGCATGCCCTGATCTTAGGTCACAGTTGCACTTCTGGGTTCAGAGGTTTTGGGTTGTTAGGAAATAATTTTAAGTCATTTTGGCAGTTTTAAAAAAAAAATCATTGATTATTCTAGTGAAAGGCCTGGTTTTTTGGTAACAATGTAAACCTTTTCTCCACAGAGAAAAGAACTGTCTGAATGAGGCATAAGTTAAGTTGAATTTGATTTAGTAAATGTGAATAAGTTTATTTCTTTCTATAAGGATGGATACGTCTGAGTCGCACTAATATAACCAGAAGCTTTCTATCATTTTGTGTCCTTGTCTGTGTGCTGTTAGTGAGCTTATTGGATGTGCCTAAATCTTTAGGAAGTAGAAATGTTGTCTGTGAAAACTGTAATTTGATAGCATGCTCCACAAAATAGGCTTTCCATGAAGCTATTTCAAAATGTAAATATGAAATTGCTTGCCAGGTGGTAAAATTCTTAAGTATAGTATTGTTGTATGTTATTTAATTCTATGTTTGGACATGATTAATATGATTACTAAATAATTCTATGTTTTGACATAGAATTAAATAACATACAACAATACTATACTTAAGAATTTTGTTCTTAAATGATAGCTAAAAACCCAATTATTTTATTTATGGACATTTTATGAAACATGTCAATTTGACATTGTATTTGAATGTGCTGTTTTCTGCTTGGTTTGTTTTCTTGTTTCAGCGTTTTTTAACCTTTGTATTTAAAATTGTACCTTTGTGTTGGAAATAACGGGATTTATGACTTGATTCCGTTCTAATGGAAAGATCAATAGAGCTTCATGATTTACTGATTAGGTAAATCCATGTGCAAAAGTCTACCTGTGTGTCTGACACAGTGTTTGCCTTATAAATCCTCAAGCCATATGCTTCTACTTGCAACAGTTTGAGTAGTGAAGAAAACATAGATTTATTTTTTAAATTTCTTTAGATGCCAGATGCTTTCCAGATTGTCTAGCGGATTTATTGGCATATTTGCTTACCTAATCTTGGGAGACAATGATTTGCATCCAAGTTGGGAATGAGTGATATGCAGTGTTAATCATAGTTAACTGTGGAGGAAAAAAATATATTGGCATTGATTAGAGATATTTAATACTGATTCTTATTTATAACTGTATTTTCATATATGGTAAAACAAGAACAGTTGTTAGTTCTGAGAGCCAGACCTGAAATACGTATTTCAATGAAAGCATCACAAAAAACCCAAAGGTACCAGGAAGGTGTGGTTTTAAATTTATTTTAAGGAGAGTTGTATTAAAATATTTTAGAAACATTAACACTGAACTAGCCCATTGTAGCTGAACTTGATTATTAACAGCGGTGATCATGAAACAATACTTTTTAATATAAAATTCGTGTGTTCATACATACATTTCCAATTTACTTGTATTATGAAATACAGATAGTTTCCAAGAACTATTAGGCTATCTCAGGAGTTATAAAATTGTTTTAGTAGGGTGAAAGAATTGTGCATTTTAGTAATAAGATGCAACTTCAAGGTCTTTTGAGGAGTCTGTGTAATAATATAATAAAACTTTTTATTTATAAAAATACCAACTATACTATTTATAAAATACCAACTTTTCTTTGTAATGTATGTTACGTTCAGTGTATACATGTCTTCTGTTGGTTAACTACAGCCAGGGTGAGCTTGAGCTTGCTTTGAAGAGCCTGCTGTGCTACAGGTAGACTTGCTGCTGAGCAGTGTATTAGACCATCGTTCCCAGAAGAACATAAATGGATATATCAAACAATTGTGTATAGCTTGAAGTTCTAACCATCCCACGTTAGAGAAGGTGAAGACTAATACAGACAAGCAAAGTATATAGCATTATTTATCCTGCTTTGTTCGTGTTTCGCCTAGCTTCATAGCTGTGTACTTGGCTGTCCTGGCAATCCTAAAATTAACATGAGTAGCCTTGACTTTGTTCCATCCTGAAGGTAACTGTTTATTACAGTCGGCATTTAAATCCCGCAAGTAATAGGAGCAATTACACAATAGCTTCATTTCCAGCAAATTAACAGCCCTATATAAGGTAATTGAGGCATAAATAAAGATAAATTTGTTTTAATATAATGAGATAAAGGGAATTCAGGTAAGAATTGGATCCTATATTAAAAATGGTCTCCCTATTTTGGGAGCAAATTTGAAGCTCTCGCTGGAGTAATCTTAAACAAGTTTTTGTCTACATTTTAGCTTTTTTATATTAAAATAGATATCACAAGGAAGACAACGTGTAATCAGAGAAGGCAGTCTTCTCTATCAGCATATAGTATTCGTTCACAGCTAGTTATCAGTATATAGTATTCGTTCACAGCTAGTGAAGGTTTTTACTTATTTTTAGAAACTAACTTGTGACAACAGCCATACAATATATCAACACTTCGAAAAGATTAATTTGCGTAATTTTACTTGCGTAGTGTAGGAGCAATAGCTTCTCTCCAACTTAGAAAACTAAGTGGGTTTATTTAGCACTGCCAAGTTAACACATCTTCTTTTAAAAGGCTTTGGAAAGCAGTATCCAGTGTTACTGTGATTTCAAGAGTGATGCAGAAATTCAGTATTTAACAATGAGAGAAGTGAGGGAAACCAAGAGTTACTGTATCTCCAGAAATAAAGCCCTGGAAGCTCCGTTTCTTCCATGTCCTGAGAATACAGGTACAGGCTGCAGGGAGAAATTACGCTGTCATTGGCAGCAATGTCTGGATGCATTTTATGGGAAGGAATTGCTGAAAGTGAGCAGAAAAGGCTATTGTGGAGGATCATTTTGTAGAGGTACTGTGGGGAGTGCAGAATGGGCACCTACAAAGCTAGAGTGGTCAGACAGGCGGGGTTGCGAGCAGGAGTTTCTGGCAGGACTGAAAAAACTATCCTGATAGTAAAGGGCTCCAGCTGCGAGTTCTGTATGATCTGAAGTAGTCTTTACGCATCTACCTTGCAAAATTTAATGCTTCTAGGACCTCTCCCTGCCTGCCCAACTTACTAACTGTGCAGGAGGCGAACTCAGCCAAAGTAGTCGGGGCAAGGTGGAAATAGGTTTCTCGTGCCTTCAGTCAGCTCTCCAGAGCTAATGCTGGAAGGGTTGGAGTTGGAACTCCATTGCCAAAGTAATGAGGAACGGGAGATGGGAAAAGGAAGAGAGGCTCTGGCTTTCAAAAATGTTGAGGGGTTTATTCTTTTAAGTCACTTCATTTCCTTTCCCTGATTTAAGCCGGAGAGGCTGTTGCCAGCAGTTTAGCTGGCCTACTTGATGAGGCAGCTCTGCAGTACGTGTTTGGGAAAGGAAGGCAGGAATACTTTGCTGCTTAGATTTCCATGATGTCACATTGTGGAGGTGCTTTTGTTTTTAGCCAACTGTTTTAATAGCATGTTACCTTTTGACTTGTCAGCTGAAATGGTTGCATTTGCTTTGGCATTGTCATTGTTTAATACCATGTCTCCTGTAGTTTATCTTCACTGAAATCCTCTTTGATTTTTGGACACTTTGAACCTGCAAACGCAGGTAGTTTCACATAGCAGAAATAAAGTAACAGCACTTAAAATGTATACACTGGTTTAAACATCTTCCTACTTACCTTAGCCTCATCATGGAAGAGGCACATCTCGTGAAATACCTTGCTTCCTTGGTAACCAGAAGGCTGCGCTGAGACGCTTTTCTTTCTAGGTTGTGCATGGGTGCTTGAGAAGTACAGGGAAATAATACAAGAACAAAAGCTATCTGGTTAATATGAATACTCAACGCTTCAAAGGAAGGTGCATTTTAGTGAAGTAGTAAAAATGCAGGTATCATGTATGTATGTAATCAAATCAGTTTTAAGAAGTAAAGATTTGTTAACCAAGCATTTTGTCTAGTGAAACTTTTTAATGGTTTTGGTGCCTTGCACTATAGATTTTTTTTTTTTTTTGTCAGATAGTTTGACTCTTTTCTTGCTGTGCAGGGTCAGAGGTGAGTACCTGCACGCTTCATTTTCCCACCCTTGTTGGTCATGTTGTAAAGTGAAATAGAGGTTATCCTGGCAAGTATCGCCATAGTCTGTTAGAGCATTAAGTGGATTTGTGTTCAGTGCAGAACAGTAACTCATCTCCACAGGTATGGCTTTACAGCACACTGTTTCTACAGGGAAAAATAGCTTAAGAAATTTCTGGCCGTATGTTGTGCTCATACCAGCTGATTGTTGGACCACGGCTTAAACTGGATCACTGGAAAGACCTGGGTTTAAAAGTTCTTAAGCTGATTTTCCTGCTAGAAGTGGCATCTCATGCAACTACATACTACGTTGTATACTGGTTTTGTGCATTTGCTTGCCTTGGCTTTATATATTACATGCTTGCACAGAAGAATACAGTATTAAATTGACTGCTAATAATGTTACATGGAACAGATTAGTCATTGTTGGAAAGAACTGAAACAGGTAAGAATTCTGAGGATGAGACTTAGGGGTATTCTTCTATATATTAACATTAAAGGAGAGGTCCCTTGGCAGAGATGTCCGCCTCAGCAGGACAGGGAGGTGTATGTTTGTCATGGTACAGAGCAGTACTGTGATTACACTGCTGTGCTGTGTGTGGACACCTCAATCTTCCCTCGCCCTGGAACAGTGACTCAGAGTGAGTCAGTCTACAAACCCAGCAAGAAGCTTCCCCTTAACACATTTGTGATTGATTTTTTTTTTTTTTTTTTTTTTTTAAGTCTGTAGTTGTTGAAAATCTTGAATTTGTTCTGGCAACACTTTTAGGACACATGCAAATATATACTGGCTTCCCTCCCTCACCCCCCCACCCCCCCCCCAAAGTAGCTCAAGAAATTGCTACATCCAAGCCCAAGTACTATAGGAGACCAGTATAGGATGAAAGGTGATCTTTGTGTAAACTTTCAGGTTTTTTTTTTTTCCCCCTAGCAGGTTAAAATAGTGTCTGTGTCCCTTCTGTTGTTTTTCAATCAGCCATGAGCATTCCAACTTCAGCTGAAAGCTATTTTCTGTCTGTCAATAAGTGGAAGAAAATTTAGTGCACGATTCTTGCCATCTTTTGCACAAAGTGGCAGGTTTTAACTGAACCTGGTGTTTACTCATACTCAGACACACAGTGGAGATAAATGGTCTTATACATGTTTTCGAGAAACCAATTTTGATTTAAATTAGTGGTAATTCGAGAGGACTGTTTGCATCTCCTAAATACGCAATACTCCTGTACCAGTGATAAATGACAAGAGAAATATCGCCAGGTGTTACAGGTATTGTATGCCTGGAGTCTTCCCTTTTACTATTTTAAGTGTTCCTTGGTAAAAGCAATGTAAAGGGCGCAGCGGTAACTCTATTCACTGACTTTTGGGAGAGAGAGCAGTGATCAGATTGTTGATACCTCTGGACATTTTCCAGGACCCATCTTAAAACCAGGGAGAGATCAGGTCTCAGGCTAGATGACGTTTCCCTAAATGCATCTATTGCGTGATGCAGAGGTACCTTTGTGTTTTCAGTTTTAAGAGGTGTGGAGCTAAATAAGACAATCTTACCTTGTGTCTTGAACTTCTTGTAAGGAGTTTTTTTCCCCCCAGGTCTCTGCCTTTCTTGTCCTTATACTTGAATGAAGCTGTGCTAATGAGATTTTGAGAGACCCAGCTGCCCCTGCCAAAGCAGCCTCGCACTGCACCAGAAGTTGACATGTGAACAGCCCTTTGAACCAAGGAAAGACAACTCTGTCAGAGCAGTTACTCTGGCAACAGTATTTCTAATGGTGATTAGCTCTGAAACGGAGCACAAAGAGGAATCGGTTCATTATGGAGGCGCAGCTCTGGGTTTCGGGGAGAGGAGCTGACCTGCTGTTCCTCCTGCGAGTGAATTTAGTCCTCTGATAGTCAGCCCCATGCCTTGAGAGCGGAATAGGAGAGCTTTGTTTAGTGAGAATTAGTGTACAGGTAATTTTTTCTATCTGCAAATGGAAATGGTGGTGGTTTGCAATGCAGATCTGCTGAGCTGGAGTGGTGAAACCTTGCTTTACAGCTCAGACTGGTAGACCACTGAGCTTTCCTGCTTAGTGGTACAGTCCTTCCAATAAACAATCCAGCGAGAAATTAGCAGGAGCTGCTTACGAATGAGTGGTTTGACTAACAAAAAGTAGCATTTGAGATGAAAGTGGCAGGGGGTGGGAAGGTTAATTTTGTTTTGGTGAGCTAGGTCAGGCATGGAAGAAGAGGCATTCAAGTCAAGAGCTTTCTCTCTAGACTTGGACATTTTATTCATCTTGCAGACCAGGAATTTCACATGCTTTTAATTAACAAGGCCTTAAAGCAAAATATAACTTCTAGTCATTCTGGCTTGTGAAATTAAGTTTAAATGTATAAGAAATAAGCATCAGTCTTCCCCAAAGACCAAATATTTGCTAAACATCAATTCTGCTGGTTTACAACTGTAAATAGCCTTGGCATATCCCTGTTTATTTGCAGAAGAGTTCTTGACTTTGCAGATAAATTTTGTTCAGCTTTTCATACTACAGATAGATGGCTTACAATAAAAATCTCTCTGAAATTGATAGCTTAATTGAGTATATAAAAGTAGAGAGAATGCAATTGACTTTAAAAAAATAGTTTAAATGCTTGTCACTATCTTGATTATTTTTGATATCTGCCACATAGGTTAAGTCAGTATTCATCTGTTTTAGACACATATCTTGGCAAGTATATTTACATTAAATTCAGAAGCACTGAATTGTCTTCGGGATGAGATGGAATCTGAAAGCTCTGGGGCAAAAATATTTCTGCTTTCTTGCATTCTCTACTCACTTTATAGAACAACGTTTGTTTTAATTGCATAGCTTCCTCTGGACTGACATTTCAATTACAGGCACTTCAATATTAATCTGAAGATTTTGACTGTGAGTAGCCTTAAATTGGTTAATGAAGTACACTAGTTGGCTTTCATTAACAGCAAAAAGATGTTTATGTACCACCGCAGCTTACATCAGGCATTCCTGAAGAGCAATATTTATTGCTGTATGTTTTTAGTAGAGGTCCCACCCAGCCACTCAGCTGCCTAAACTGTTGTGGTGGTGGTACTGCCTTTTGGGGGGGAGGAGGGGGAAATCACGCTTTTGGATATATTTTGACATACTCTCACAAAGTTGCTCATAAACCCATTGTGAACTTATATATAGTTATAGTTGTGGAAACAAAATGTGTTGGTTTAAGGATTTTTCCTACCACTGCGAAGCAGCTAATGAGTGATCACTTTGAGTCCTAACGAAGATGTAATAACAGAAATGGGTTTGGGGCTGAACAAGCAATATAGCATGGCTGTTCTCTGGATCTGGTGTTCTTGTAATTATGATGTATTTCTCTCTTGCTATACAACCATTTAACTGTGGGTTTTTTCCTCCCTAACTACTGTGTCTGAAGATGTCAGCAGCAGGAGTTAGCAGATCTGTGGGGTTTTCAGTGCCAGCCATTTTAAGTTTTGTGTATTTCAGGGCTTTCTTCTCTGGAATAGAAGATGTAGAAAATGTGAATTTGCAGCAACACTGCTGAGGAGATATGTGCTGCACCCCTTTTATTGACTTCTGATGGGCAAGATTTTAGGTTTCATCTCTTCTCTCAAGGTAGCTTTAGAAAGAGCACAGTAGGTCTTTTGACAGTCCAGCGATTGCCCCACAGATGATCAGTCACGTCTTTCATATGTTGCAAACTTTGAAGGGTCAGGGTACTCCTTTAGGTACTTCTGAAGCTCGTATCACCATCATATCCAAGGGCAAGTAGCCCTGAGCACTTGAATATTGAATGCAATCTAATTACGGAGTGACAGCTACATGACTGCAATGAAAGAAGCAAAAGCTGTTTGGTGTCTCAAAGGAGAGCAGGTTGCCTAACGAAGAGAGGGGAGAGGCAGGAGGAATCGTGCTCTGGCGGGGGATATTAGACTTGTTGCCGAAATGGAGGGGGAGTTGGGAAGGTTTGGCAGCTCAGAAGGGGATTTCCATTAGGGGGCACATCATTTTTCTGACGGAGGGAACAGCTAAGAAATTTGAGGCTAAGAATGGTCTATCCTACAATTTGTAGCACAGTTTTAAGTAGGTAACATTAGGTCTTCTGCTGCAATTTTGCCATTTTTACAGTGCACAGGATAAATTACCCTTTGTGCTGCTCTGTGTAAGGTTTAGTTTCCAGCTGCTTTGTGGATTACTCTTCACATTTCTAGAGTGACAATTTGTGCTTTTTTTGCTTTTTAGAATTTATTTATTTTTCTAGTGTCTGCTTTTGTAGTACTTAGCTTAGCATTCAGGTCATGCATTTGAGTAGGTGAGTTCAGACTGTCTTGGTTTTTTTTTTTCCTTGTGCCTTCCTAGAGTGATAATTTGGCAAGACTGCATTATGTGATGTTAATGTGATGCTACAAACACACCTATATTCAGATTGAAGGAAAGAGGTAAATGTTTTCCTTGACTAATTACCTCTCCTGTGTGAGAGTGGAGGCTTTTGCTGAGAAGGTAGTTTTCATTCATGTGTGGTTTTAATTCAGTTCTGGTCTTAATTTAGGTCTTTACTGCATATGATGAAGACAAATCCATGTGCATATGTTAAAATCTGATCTTCGGTTTGCTCTCTGCATTCACTAATATGTTTTAAAATATTTTAATATATGGCTTTCCAGGCTCCAGATCAATAAACCAATGGGTCTGAAATGACAGAGTGCTACGATATTCCTCTGTAATTTAAACATGATTAGCTGATGAAGGTTATGATCAATATGCCAGGGGAAGATAAATTAATTGATATCATCCTTTCAGGATGATAAGAGGCCTATTGGAGGTGGGATGTAACTAATGAAGCTGCTTCTTCATATATACGAGCCATTTTTTATACAATGTATTCTCACTAAATCATGGTTATGCCATCATTCATTTACATGAAAAACATAAGCCACAGACCAGTTTGTTATTAAAATTGCATTCATTTGAGAAGAAATTGCATGCTTACACAGCTAAACAATATCTCTGCCTGTGCTATAATGTATTGAGGAAAAATAATCTTGGAATTTACATAAATATCTTTTTATATTTTCTAAACAGGACAGATTGAATGCTCTTAGTCTAATTATAACAAGTTTCTGTGTGACTTTTTAAGTAGATGCCAATAATTGTTGCCATTCTGCTTCACTGACCGATTTTGGTGGAGACGGTGCAAGTGACTACAAAATCCTTTGCACAAGTTTCATGAAGTGCTTCACTTCATGAATATTACTGCGTGCAAGGAAGCTAAATTTAGTTATTAGTATTTTTGATTATCCACTACACTAGTCTGTTTCTGAAGACTGATGAAATTTTGTTTACTTTTTAATTTGTGACCCAAAAGGTAGGCAACAACTACAGTGTAAAGGATTTTATTTTTAAGTATTTATGACCTAAAAAGAGCTCTTTCCAAAGGCCTTAGCTGAATAGCGGAATGAACTGAAATTCCCATGTATCACAGAATGAATTTCTGAAATAGTTTGACTTTTTTAAATTGAAAAGTTATAGGGAGAGGTATGGAAGTTGCTGCATTTCAGATCAGCTCTGTTTCCAATTTTTATTGTAAGTCTGCTAAGCTGTATATAGAGATATTAATGACTCTGATCCCTGTCTCCGTTTGATAAATGCTGCTTTTCTTTACATGTCATAGAAAATTTCTTAATAAATTGCAAAATAAATTTGCCATTTTTCCCACTGTGCTAGTGCTGCTAAGTAACAAAAGCTAAAACTAGAAATCATGATATAGCTTCTTTCCATAATGAATTTGAATGGGGTGTGATGTGTGGCACCACTAATCCAGGTATTCTGTGTCAGGAACCCTTTATCAGTTTTATCATTCCGATTATCATTTGTTTCAAACGCTTTAAACTTGTGGTTTCAAAAACTGATTGTCTTGATGCAGTGGCCAGCAATTAAGAAAAGTCCACCTTATTCTTCAGCAGCAGAGAGAACACGCCTTCTTGTAAACTAAACCTGCTTGGACTGGGAGCAATAGCTTTCCTAATGAACTGTCATTCTGTGATGCAGGACACCTTCCAGGACTGTACAACTAAGTAGCACTGAGATGAACTTGAACTAGATCATTAGTCAAGTGTTGCTCATACTTCTCTTCTATCTTCAAGGAGAACATCCCAAAGAAGAGTGGAAAATGTGTACTACCATAAGCTCTGTTAGTGTGGTATTATAAGCATATAGTGCACTTGTTATAGCCTTCCTGGTATAGCTTTTTGTAACTTTTACGCCTGCCTTTTCCCCTTCTGTTTGGATGTTACTGGTTCTCTGGTGCTGACCTGGTGGAGTGAGAGTTCTGGAGCAATTTCATCCATGTGGAGAACAGAGCTGGAGTCTCACATGGAGCATATTGTGGACAACCAGCATCTGTCATCTTAATTGGATGTATTACAATCAATTTTTGGAGCAGGCTTTGGCAATGGAAAACCCTGTTTTGTGTATTGTGCCTTCTGTGTATTTCTGACATACCATATTTTCTAGTGTGTACTATAGCTTACCTGCCTGTATGTTTTGTTTTTCTTCAGTTGCTCAGAAGATCGTTGCAACAAGGAAGAAACAGCAACTCTCAATTGGACCCTGCAAATCTCTACCAAACTCTCCAAGCCACTCATCTGTGTGTTCTGCCCAGGTTTCTGCCATACATATCAGCCAGGTACAGACTATAATGAATGCTTGCTTGAAAAAGGAACTGATAGGTTGCTTTTCATCTAATGTATCTAATGCCAGTGCTCTTTTTGCTGCTTGATAGGTAGTTGGCATTTTTTGCAAAGGTATCGGCGATCTGTAGTTTGAAGCAATATTTTTTTTTAATTGGCTTGACTTTGTTTCAAGAAATTGCTGCAGTAAAATAGTTTGGCTTTAAAGCCATCTTTGATCGTACTGATTTATGCCCAGCAGCCTGCTGTTCTGAGTAGACCAATTGTTACAATAGCAGGATTTGCTGTACTGTGTTTTAAAATTACCTCGCTATGTTTTTGGTTATTGTTCTCATTCAGTTGTGCACTGAGCGATAATAGCTGGTGTATCTCAGTGGCTAGCGTGCAAGAATTTTACATTTGTGAGCACTGTGCACAGTTGTAATTGCCTGTCTCTGTTATGCTCAATTGAAATGATTCCCCTTTAATGACATAGCAATATATGTTGCTATTGACTTGTAGATACTATGTGTAAAAAACAAAACAAGATGTTATATTGCCTAATGTATGGCAGGAAAGTCTGGTGGCCTTGATGGTATTTTTGGAAACATGGTTAATACCAAAATTTTCTAACTTGCACGATTTTTACCTACATATGTTAATACACTCTCCTGTATTTCCCTTGTGATACCCTTCCTCAGTATCTTTGTTTTCTAGTGTCAAGTGATAATCTCTGTGTATGTTCACAGTTAGGATGTATATAAGCTCTATCATTCAGATCCAAGACCTTTGCAGCCAGGCAGATTATGTTCCCGTCGTGCTCTCTCACTCTGGGCAGATGGGTGTATAGGGCCATCGTTTTGACCCTTGCAGTCTGTGGCCAGAGCTGTGGCCTGGTTTCCTGATTGCCACTATAGCAGTCTGAAATGTCTGATATCCACCAACTCTCCTGGCATGTTTTTCGGTCTAAACTGAATAACATGCCAATAATTTCTTCTAAGGTTATGTTGCAGTCTTGAGCCACCAATGTGAGGTTTTGTTTTATCTATGGACCTTTCTCCCACACTGAGAGTGTCTGCTTTTTGGCAAAAAGCCCTATAGTGAAGAAGTGTTCTATATCTGGGGAAAAGGTTTTGTTGCCTTTTTCTCCTTTAATTTGACATGTTACTGTCTTCTGAAAGCACTCTGTTTAGATTTATACCACAGGGTGAAGGCTGTGGTTCTTCTGTGGTCATAGTGACTGGTCTCCTATGCCCTAGTGGAAACTTCCACCATTGGGTTAACTCTAAAAATGCCGACGCCAGTTTGGTCTTAGAGTTCTTTGCTGTGAGATGTTCTGCCTTGAGCTGAGTCCAGATACCGACCTCAGACTGTGACTCTCACTTCTGCTGATTACACCAAAAGAAAATGCTGAAGTTCAGACCCCCCTTTCTAAAGCAGGTGCTAAGGTGCATGACTCTTCTAAAGAACCCTGTAGCACCTTCTGGTGAAGATACAAGTTCCTCATATGGAAGAGGTTCTCCCCTTTCTTGTCATACGTGACATTGTTCAAGTTTCCTCAGCCACTCTCTCTCTGACCAGTTCATTGCCACAAGCACTTGGAACTAACCCTCTATGTGAAATGCTTTTCTTCCAAACAGTTTCCTCCGGGCAGTTGTGTATGTTCATGTTTTTAGACCGAGAGGGATTATGCTGCCTGTAGGGGCTATCTGAGACCCATCCTATTCAGTGGTGAAAGAGGAAACGTGCTGTCATAGAAATGTGAAGAACAAATAGCACCATTTCCAATGCTGACCTTACTCTTGGATCCAAGAATGACCTAGTTTACTCAGTCTGCTGATGACTATATAGTTTTTCAAGACTTTCTAAGGAGGATAGATGATGCTTTGTACAACCCAATCTTAGCCAGCTGCATCTCTGTGTTCTGCATTGTCTTAAAGCAGTTGCGGTCACCCTTCTTGTTAATGAAGCTTGTTTGATGAAGAACATCAAATATCTAGGTTTTCACCAGTTTCCCACCCAAGTCTAGTTTGGAAGCCAACAGCAAATACCGAATTCTAGACAAGTACTTCACCTACACAGCAAACTTCTTGCCAGTGATAAGGACTGTTTGGGAAAATCAAGACAAAAGGTAACTTTTGTGTTAAGGATCCCTACAATCTGTTTCAATAAAAATGAAATAATGTTCTTTACTGCCTTTACTAGCTGGCATAATTATCTAATGGGGCAATTGCAACACCAGTCAGAGATGTCTGTCTTCTGAGACTGATGTCATGCCTAAAAGTGTAGGCCATAAATCTGTTTCATGTCTTATTGCCTTTGTGCTGCACTTAAAGGCAGTACGACCTTGTTTAATGAAAGGAAGCTGAATCCTTATCCTAGACTTAAAAGAACTTTGCAACTGCAATTCCAAGTTTAAGATGATCTGGGGAAGGATTTACCATCTCTGATCTTGGCTGGAAGACTGGCTGGTGTCTTGCCCTTTAGAACATCTCTTTTGACGTAATGATGTTTCACTGAAAATTTCCTCCATGAATCAAAAATGTTATCATTACAGTGCCCTGCCACTTGCATTCTCCACAGGAGTGAAGGCCTTCAGAAGTAGTGGTTACACAGATCACTTCAGATAAAGTGAGATATTGTTCCTTCTCTGGTTGGATCACTCTGGTGATCTAACTCCTGCAAACTCCCCACATGACTCTGCAGTCAAGAGCTTAGGCTTTAAAGAAAGGAAAAAAGAAAAAAAAAAAAGTGTCACCTTACCCAGTCTAGTCCATAGCATACCTTGGGGAAATTCTAAGGCTTAATACCACCAAGGGCTTCTCCACCTAGTAGTTTCAGTTTTCAAATGGTGAAAGACTTGTTTGTGTGTTTGGATGCATATCTATACTCATGTCCAGTAGTCCTAGGTGGTGAACACCTAGGTAATGTCCCCTTCCAGAAAATGCTCTCAGATATGCCTACACTCGTGCACTTACGTATTTCCGGAGACCTGTTTCACAGAATGAGATGATTCCTATTCCAATGACAAAATCCACCTGTGTTTTTCTTCTCTGACATTTATTTTATAATGCCTGTATGTCAGTCAAGGTGAGGGTTTTACATGGAAACCTTTGATAGCCAGAGTCAATAACCCTTGGTGCAAGTACTTCACGTACATATGTTGGCTTTCAGGGTAGCAGAGTGCAGGCAAAGAATTCTATTCTCAAATCCAAGGGTATCATTCATGATTCATGATGGACAGAACTATTGTATACTCTGTCAGCAAGAAGGATGGTGCAATATTGCTTATATTCTGCTAGGAAACAATCTGTCTGATGCATTGAGAAGTACTTCAGTCAGCAGCTCACCTTGTGGTTTTTCTGAACATTTCAAGAGGTAGACTGAGTTATTTTGAGAGGAAGAAGTGTTGTTTAGTGTATTGAAGGCCTCTTATTGGCCACAGGGCATCTCGGGATAGGTCTTTTTACTTTGGCCATCAACAAGAAATGCACACTGGGGGAGTACAGACCAGTCACTTCTGTATCTAATGTCCTCCCCACCTCTATCCCACCTTTCATTCCCCTTGCCCCTTGCCAGTCTTTCTAGGCGTGATATGCTTGTAGACCATGCTAAATCTTATTTCAAAATAGCATGAGTTCCCCTTACATCACAAAACCACATAGGCATTCCTTTTCCCTAAACTCATTCCTGTACTCAAGGAATTGCTTGTCCTTTACACCTGACATATGAGGAAGGCATTTTTAAGATACTAGCTTACAAGAATAGTGCCAATATCCAAGAGTTCCAAAGGGCTTTTTTCTCTGCCCAGACCCTGAAAGTGGAGATCATCTTGTTCCAAAAACCATGAGGCTGCTCAGGTGGGTGCCACCTTTGGTCCTCAGTGCATTCCACCTGAGCTCAAGATGCATCAGAAATCTGTGTGAAGTAGCCCTGTACTGGATAACCTGTTGAGTAGTTACCTGGAGCTGTGCCTATTTTTAAGTTTACACTGTTGTAAAAACATCTGAAAATCCCGTGGCACGACACCTGTAGTTGCTGTTTGTGTGAAGGGATTTGGGCCCCTCTTCAGGCAAATTGATGATGTGAACATTCCAACTAGGAGTCTCCAGCAGTGTGAGCTTACTGGTAGACTACAGTTTTGAAGGTAAAAATGAAAAGATTACTTACCAGTGACTATGCTTCTGTGAAATCTGTAGTCTGCATGTATTTTCACACTTGCTGTCTTTCCTGGAATTCAGCTGTTTATGTTCTGCTGTGAGAGGGGATTGAAATGGCACCATGTTTCCATGTCTGCCTGTACTACATGTATTCCTCTGTGACAGAGAGGGCCTTAGACACCACACCTTCCACGCTCTGAATTTAAAAATATTACCTGAGTGAGTAGCGAGTTGCTACTGTGTAAAGTCACCTGCACACTCATTATACATGTGGACTGCAGTGCAAAGAAATGTGTTTACTGGTCAGCAGTGTCACTCTCCTAGGAGATTTGCATTATACCTGAGAGAGGTATGGAGCTTAACATACATTTTACTAAACTGCAGCTCAGGTATGGCTAGCACGCAAGCTTGCTCACTACTACCTGCTGCAAATCTGTAAAGATGCATTATTTATGCTTGCACTATGGTTCCATAAAGTTTTTACTACAACATGATTGTCTAAACATGTAAATTAAACTATTAAAAGCAAAGTGCAGTCAGCTTAATCATCCATTATTTTACTGTGTATGAGACCTGATCATGGATAAGCACTAAATAGTAGTGTACAATTATCTTATTTATAGTGGGGGTCATTTGGGATGAAATATTCTGTTGTAATAATGGGCACTCGCATAAAGAAGAGACTACATTGCTTAACTAGCTTTTCCTTCTGCTTTTTCATGTAATTGCAAAACGAAAACTAAAGAGAAGTGAAAACAATGTTTAATACCATTGCAACATACCTCATAATCCTTTTGTATTTACAGGGCTATTTCTAAGTAATCTCTAACATTTATTTAAAATAAGCATTTTTTATATATGTGTGTGTGTATGTGTGTATATATATGTGAGTGTGTATATATTCTCCTTTGTTCATGTGCATAGTTTCTCACACAGTACACATGTATATGGAAGTGCATTCTCCAGGACTCAAATGTTAAAACTTAGTGCATGTGTCGGTGTACTTTTTCCTCCTTTCTTTATCTTCACAGGACTGCAGTTACGTTCCTGTGTTAGTTTTTGTTTTGCTTGTTGTTACCTTTTTCTTTCTAAGGTCTGTTAAACTTCAGACTCGGACTTGATCATCTTTTAGATTTTCCAGTTCATAATGCAGTTGCTGCCACTGTAGTATTGAGGCCTATTGTCACATTTAGTTAATTAAATGTTGTTAGTAATTTCATTGAGATTACTTTTTTTCGATGTGCCAACTTACTATGTCTTCAGAAGTTGTCATCAGATTCTCTTGGTGCTCTTTGGTTTGTCTGATAGAACAGATCTGCTCTTTACTCTACCTTGCTGTTACAATGAGAAAAGGTAAAAGCTCCTGAGAGGGACAAGTTCTAATATGGCCCAAAAGATGAGGTTAAACTGCTAAATACGGGAAAATAGTACAATTATTACAAGGCAATTTGATCTTACTGTGGAGGGCTAGACTTACTGAAATCTCTGGAGTCATTTATCTGGACCTAGGTTTGAACTCTGCTGTCAAATTTGTATTCCACGGCAGCATGCTCAAAGCTTTCTGGCTTTTGCTGAGGCAAGGACTAAACAGTTTCCTCCTTGATCTGTCTTTGGATGTGTGGCTGTATATCACCAAAATCCCGTGAATAAATTGGACTCCCACCTATAGTGTTGTCAGATGAGAGACTGAGATAATGTGACTCTCAGGATAGAAATTGTACACAAGTGGGCAAAGAAAAATGTGTCCTGACTAAAGAATTTTCCATGAGGCTTCTGTGTTTCTACAGAAATACGCTTTTCCCTGCTTTCCCCAAGAACAGAAGGTGCAGACACCAAGTGCATTCTGTCATAGGGTATGTAATCTGTGCTTTTGATCAAGGCTTGCTTTATTCTAACAGTTCCCAGGCTCCCTGAAGCTCTGGCAGTCTCTTGCCTGTTTCAGAAGTAGGACCTGCCGCCCTCATTTTCTCCTCAAGCAGTGGTTAGAGATGATTTTTCTGGAGGGCATCCTGGTATATCTAGAGAGCAGAAAAAAACATTGATTCTGTTTGTATCGGGTTACTTGTCAAGAAGAAAAATTTCATCTTTATTCTTCCTATGCTCTCATTCAGTGGTTTGGCCTGACATTTGTACTATGTAAGCTTTATGAACCATTTGGCAATACCACATATTTTATATAAGATATAAGGTGAATATTTTGCCCTCTTTGTATAATGGGCCAGTCAGGAACATGCCCCTTGCAAATATGAGGTTAAGTCCAACCTTTTCTTAATGCAGGTCACTGCTGAGCTTCTGTCACGCCAGGTAAATTACTCACCAGTTTGTTTACTAAGGAAACCTGAACTATGTAAAAGCTTTGAAAGTGTGGGTTTTGACTTGATTCAGTCCTTTTTCTGCACAGAACTGTAGACATTGTATACAAAGTTTCTGTCTTTTTTTTTTATGAGGTACTGGCAGGAATCTTGCTACAGGCTTTAATGCTTTCATTGGCAGTGTCTGTCTTTGAGGTAAATGCGTTGAATGGACCTCTTTGGTCAAGTTATGCCAGGTTGATAGCTTCATCTGAGTTCTTCTTGTCTGGTAACAATATAGTGACAATATTCTGCTAAATTTGTGCTTGCTGCCATGACATTGAGTTTTTTACAGCATCAGTCTATGTGGCAACAAAGCTAGAAGCCTGTAGATACTAAAGGTATACATTTCTGTAAATGGAGTATTGGCCATTCACACAAGGTGTGTTCTAGAAATAACATATCCCCGAAATGAAAGACTTCCAGGGTTTTTCAAATGGTGTGCTGAAGTTCATTGATCACCATCAGGCTGTGTATCTTTCTAGTGGGAAGGAAAGACAAGGTTGTACTGTGTATGTCCAGCGGCTGAGCGCATTTCAGAATGGGCATGCTGCCTTAATGAGGACAGGAGAATCTGTCACCCGAGAAAGCCAAACAGGGATGTATCTGTGTAAATGTTTCTACTGGGGCTAATAGTTTCCCTGCCTAGAGTCATTTGATCGACCTCTGTCCCTATTGCCATGACTCTGGTTAGAGCAGTGACTCAGAAATGGCCGTTTATGCTGATGTCTCAGGTATGTCTGAGTCTTGAGAGCAGCTTAGTGGAAAGACTTGTTTGAAAAGGTAATGTTAAGCTGTGTAATGTCCCAATGGGTATTAGAGTGCTTATTTGATTGGTTTTGACTGCCACAAATTTGGCCAGTTTGTCTACAGTCAGTAAATGGGTTTGTTTCTATTAGATACATGTCGGGTTACATGTGCTGTAAGGAAAATTGTTCTTCAGATTCACTGATTTGATTTTTATGACTTGGGGCAAACATTAAGTTCTGTGAATTATAGTTATTGCCACGTGTCCTAAATACTGTACTTCACTCCACTGAACTTGTTATTAAATGCTTGCATACCAATGGCAGGAAACTGCTCTCTACAATCTTAATGCGGCAAGGTCCCTAGACTTCTACCTGGTGCAAGCAAACAACCTGATGGAGAGTACTCGCTGCCTTTTGTTCCCTTCAGCAGTGCGTTAGGTTCAGATGTTACCAAGAATATGGTTTCCAAGTGCTTGTCTGGCTGCATTTTTCATTGCTCCTGTCTGTGCAGGCTATAACTTGGAAGTCATGTCTGAGCTCTTTCTTGTCAAACCTATTCTCTCTATTGAGGTGTTTTAGAGCAGCCATATAGTTTTATATGTTTGCTAATTACTGGCACCCTCAGTAGGAGTTGGAGCTTGTTCAGTATTGGTGGCCATGCTTTGATTCTGTGGAAGCCTTGAAATTTTCCACTTTTAAGTCTTTTATTGAAATAGATTAATTTTTTTTTTTCCAAGCCAGTGGATTTGACATGGCTTATTTTGAAACCACCTCAGAATTTTTGTGAAGAGAAACATTGCCTGCAGGACTTCTTTTATAGAAGCTGTCTGTATAGGAGTGTTTGTCTTTGGGGACTAGAATGCCCAACATGTATGTGTTTTCCATTGGGAATTACTCACTCCTGGAAAACAAATCACTTAAATCCAGGAGACAGTGCCTCACTGCCAAAAAGTATAAAATGATGCTATAAGATGATAAAAGATTAAAAAGGTAAAATTTTAGGGAATCCATTATGTGGTCTGGTTGGGAAAAAGGCACTTTGGGTAGAAATCTGTTAATTTAAAAGGTGGTGGTGCATAGTTATCAGGTTGATCAATATTATGAAACAGAATGTAGCTGCATCCTTTTATTTGCAACAGCTTGTGGTTCAAATCCTGTCATCAGTGTACAGCATCTGAATCTTTCCTTCTTGTCTTTTTCCTCTCCTTTCTGTAGAAGAGGCTTCTAAACGTTTTGAGGCATAACCCTGTTGTGATCGTTCTTTTCTCCACCATCTTCATCGCTTATTGTCATCTTTTTTTATTCTCGGGTGAGCCTTGAAGCTGCATAGTTTTAATCTTAAATGTGTTCAGTGCCTTCTCCCATTAATGGTTGCTTCCTTAGATTTCCTTCTCCCTCATTCCCCCCCCCCCCCCCCTCCTTTCTTCCTTGG
>NW_008795936.1:575527-622784 GCF_000699145.1 Aptenodytes forsteri
CCTCCCCCCCCCCCCCCCCCCCCCCCCCAGTTTGTTTCAGTCATGGCAGAGTGGACAGTAGGTCCTCACCACTCTAGTCTGAAAGCCATTCCTTGACACCAGCATCTTTGGTCTCCTTCCCTAATGCTATTTTACAGCTGTTGAGTTCCAGATGTTCACCTCCTATACCTTCTTTTGTCAGCCATGTTTTAAGGTTTCCATACCACCTTCCTCATCTTTGACATGTCCAGTGCTTTTACTCATTTTCAATGTCTTTGGCTATTTGAACTTGGGCAAACTTTTGGCGATTACTTTTAGTGTGTCCTAGTTACTTGTTTTTTTCATTACTTTTCTTCATGCAGGAGTCTTTCCTGTGTTTCTTTGGAGAGGTAATCTCTGACTTCCACAGGTTTGGTATGTCTTCATGCAGGCCATTTACTATCCTGTATGTTTGGTGTGTTACTTGGTGTCTCAGCAAGATGCTATAGAGAAAGGGAAAGCGAATGTGGGGTAAATTAAGGTAACTCTTTCCCAGATCATCCTCCTCTGGTGTTACCATTCTCTGTTAGAACACTAAAAATTATCATTTCAGCTCTCATTCTTTCATCATCTTTGTTTTATATGCTTGGGCCATCTTGAAATTCTGCTTGCTACTTCCTCTGAGCACTTGAAAATGTTGTTGAAAAACTCTCTCAAGATTCTCTGTTACTTTCAGTACTCTTACCTCTTGCTTCCTGACAGCCACGCTTCTCCAATTCAGTCAGAATGAAGGGAAGATGAAATTTAATGTCCTTTTATATATATATGTATGTATGTGTATGTTTAAAGAAGGGAAAGAGAAGAACTTTCTCCATCAAAAAGCCCACTTGCTGTATTGTCAGTCCTATCCTGTCACACAGAAATGAGCTGAGGAACATGTTATTTACAGAGAAACAGTGACTTTCAGAAGTGGTGTTCCTGGATTTCTATCTGCATTTATTGGCCCTTCAACTCAAACATGAGCTGCTTGTCTCATGCCTCTTCCTCTTTACCCTTCTCTTCTTGAATTAAACAAAACAAACAAACAAACAAACAAAAAAAGCTGGAAGAATTGCAAGAGGACTTGAAATAACTAAAAGAAACTTCACCTGAATGATATAAAGGAGGATTGTCTCCTACTTGGCTCTCCTTCAGAGGTTTCACTTGGGTGGCTCACCTCTGCTTGCAACAACTTGAGATCCTGGTCCTTATGCTGACTTCCAAGGAGTGTTTGAGAAGTCCTGTTATGCTGCTGGTGCCTCCCCAGAGGAGTGCCTCCCCTGTATGGCAGCTTTGTGCATGTGTAAGGCCAGTCACTAGTGTAGGAGCGACGCTGAAGAGTAGACTTTGGAGTGCCTGCTTTTCCTTCTGAGCTTTACCTAGTGAATTCCTATCTATAGCAATTAAGATGAGACCAAGTCACGTGTTAAGTGTCATGGGAAAATCCTTCTCCTTAAGCATCCTGCAAATACCCTCTTACCCTCTTTCCTCACTTCTTTTAGGAAACTTGGCTGCTTTAATGATGTTCTTTCACCCTCTTGTGTGCATCACAGACCTTTATTCCCCCCTCATGAGTTATGTGTGAGTTGTTGAACAGACCCTCCACCCACTGCTGCTTTTCTGGTGAGCTTTTCATCAACAGCGTGCAGAATTTTCCACCTTTGCCCTACCCCAGTCTCCCATCAGCATATACAGTATATCCTCAGAGGGTATACTTGTATCTGATAGGAAAAAAATCTGTCCTTTTGTCTTTCCAGATTACTTCCACATCCTTTGTAATGATGTTTTCAGTACTTATTGATGTTATGTGTAATAATAAAAATAATAATTAAAAAATCAAGACTTTGTTCTTAATCATCTTTAGGTACTTTCCATTCTCTCTGTTTTCCTCACTTTCCTGCTATTAGCCACTTGTTAGCTCAATTCATTATTAATTTTATAGGCTGAGTGACTGCTTTATTTCTTAAAAGACTATGATGTAACTTTACATTTTTGGCTACTTTGAATAAATGGGAATGTTTTCCTTTAAGGTTTTGTATCCCCTTACCAATGGCTTCAGCAAATGTGTTGGGATCTATCTGTCACTGTAGTAGCCATTTTACAATATTGAATTATTTTCATTTTCTTGATTAGCTCTTATAGGCTGAGTGACTGCTTTATTTCTTAAAAGACTATGATGTAACTTTACATTTTTGGCTACTTTGAATAAATGGGAATGTTTTCCTTTAAGGTTTTGTATCCCCTTACCAATGGCTTCAGCAAATGTGTTGGGATCTATCTGTCACTGTAGTAGCCATTTTACAATATTGAATTATTTTCATTTTCTTGATTAGCTCTCAGTGAACTGATGTCTCCAGACTAGGATTAAGTCCAGCTATGCAGTTCTATGGCACTAGGTATTTTTTTCTTAGGTTTGAGGCAGAATTTGGTTTAGCAATTTTGAAGTAGAAAAACAGAATTTAGACTTTTCCCAATGTTTTGCTTACTCTTACACTAGTAAAACAAATGAAATTGTTTATATCCAGTTAAGGTTATATTGTGTAGAATGAAAATGTGCCTGCCACATCAACAGAACTATCTAAGTTTTCAAAAAATAATGGCAGGGAAAATATTTAAGGGCTTGGAATAGAAATGTGTAAAAAGTGGCAACAGAGCAGTCCTGCTGTGTTCCTGAGCCTAGGCTGCTGTTCTTGTGTATCAGGACTAAATAAGATACAGCTGTGGATTGTAATTTCTTGAAAGCAGTGTATCACTGTTTAAAACTCACTTTAATCCTTGCAGACCAGTAATGGAGGAGGGAGTTTAAGTGATTATTCCTCCTCTGTCCCATCAACTCCAAGCACCAGCCAGAAGGAGCTACGGATTGATGTTCCTCCCACTGCCAACACACCAACTCCTGTCCGTAAACAGTCCAAGCGCCGATCCAACCTCTTCACGGTGAGTGAGCCAAGGAAGAGACTATTGCTGTATTATACATAGTGCTCTGTGGTGATGGCCTGAACTTCAACCCTGTTGAGTTGAGCTAGTCTAATCCAGACAGGCGTGTTGAGATGAATCCACAGTCTTAAAATCTAAAAGATCTTAGAATTACCATGGGGCGGTTCGGTTCAAGGACTTAAAGAGAAACTAAATACAGTGAAGTTATCCTTCTGGGAATTGCAGTGAAACAAATAAGTCCATGGTTGAATTCCGGAGCCTTTGTCTGACTTTAATTCTCAGACCTATCTAGATTCCCTGGTTTGGCAGTAATCGAAGAGAAAGCTGGGCCTCTGCTCCCCAGTCCTGCCCTTATACTGAATAATACTGCTGACTCGAGGCTTCCTTCTCAAGTCTCCTGTGTTTGTAGAGAGGTCTCGGGTTTACCATGGGAATATTGTGCGGTACTGCAAAGTAACTACCCCATGCTACTTTTATTACTATACAGTCTCAACTCACTTTTCTTTTCCAGGATTAAAAGAGATGATGGAGATTAAAATGATTTTTTTTCCTCCCAAACCATCTGGTTTTTGCTTCATTGAGAGGCAAAAAAAATGTACTAAATAGAAAGCTTGACTGGTCCAATATGATAGGTCTTTGTTATGCATAAGTAGTTTGGGAAATGATAATGAAGCCTTGAGTGATGATTTCCTTAGTTTAGCAGTCTTGCTGAAAGCTTTGGGATTGTATTGTGTGCGTAATTGTGGTTTTGTAAGCAGTTTTTTGACGCTTCACATGCTTTATAGCAAATACAGAACCCCTGTGGGCTCACATGTAAGTCCCTTGGTGATTGTAGCTACATGTTACTTGTGTTTAGAAAGCCACGGCTTCCCTGTCATCATAAAGAGTTTATATTTTTTTTTATTCCAAAGGTGATGTCATGTTCACTTCCCAAAACTAGCTTGCTCCTTGGTCGTATCCAGGGAACCGCATACAAAACCAGTAAAACCATTTCCTTGTACTCTAAACAAAATCTGACCTTTTGGCCTTTAGCAAGTAGAAAGTTTTGTCATCATTTTGGAGTGCTGAGTGACAGCACAGAGTCCCAGGGGTCCTATTTCCTGTGTCCATCCCAAAAGTGATATTTTGCTTTAAAATGAGATTTTCAAATTCCTACAAAGGAACAAAAATCATGCATTTGTGTTTGTCTAGGTGCGAAACAATAAAATGTGGAAAAATGAGTGGCATGTGAAAAAGTGTCCAGCTTTGACACTGATATTTTATAGCAATCATGCAGATTTCCTCCTGTTGGTGGGAATTCTCACTGCTGTTCGGGCATACTTGGGAGTTACCAGCTCCACTAGGTGTCAGTGTCAGCCCAGAAACTGCAGCAGAGGTAATACCTCTGGAAATAGAGCTGAGATGCTACAGCATCCCTCAAAAGCATTCGCCGACCATTTCTGGTCTGAAGGATGCATAAAATGCTATAAGGGCTGTATAGATGTTGTTGACATTTGGGAAACTGGAGATATTTTAAACTGGAGTAAGTGTAAATTTGAGAAAGTGAATAGAGAAAAATATACCCATCTACAATTGCAGAAAGGGTTTGAGAAGAATGTTAAGTCAGCTGCATTTGCTATAAGCAAATAGGCTAAAGCTCTGGTTTGTGATAATTAATAGCATAGTGAGAACCAAATTTACTAATAAGAGAGGACGTAGATAGTTGTCTTAATGTCTAATAACTGGGGGAAAATTCCGGGGAAAACAAATCCTATGGAGAAAAAAAATAATAATTTGACTTTTCAGAATTAGTTTGTTCTTTTAAGATCCGGGCATATTGAATGTGTAATGAGTTGCCCTGTAATCCATGTCCTGAAGTATTTAACACTTGACCCTGCTGTAAGCCAGGTTTCATGCCATATCAGCCAAGTCATAACTTGGAATTATTTAATTGCATAAATAGATGACCTGTATTTTCTGTCTAGTTATGAACAGAGTGCGTAATCAAAATATTTTACTGTTTAGCTCTGGGTTTCTTGCTGTGCTTCTTTCCTAGCCTGTTCCTTGCTTATGCCTTTATCACTTACAAAATCAAATATATTCCTGTTTAATTGCAAATTACCCCTTGTTATCTAGCATAGGTAATATGTTTAGTTTCCTACATGAAGATCTTTCAGTGTTGGAAGAAAATTGGGTTAAGTAGAAAACAGATATGATTTTTCTTAAATCAATTACAGCTTTTGAGTTGGAATAGGGTTGAGAATTTTAAGCATGTTCATGTTTAAGTGCATTAAATGCAGTATCTGATCTTTTTGACTTTGATTATTAGTATTTGCTGTAAAGCTGTTGTTGCAATAGCTGACTTTCTGTTTAGGTGATAAAATAGATCAAATACTAGCAGAAGGGTAAATGTCCTTTGTTTTGTGCAGTGTATTAACAGAGGCAACTAAATAGTGTATAGCGCAGGTGGGGATTTAAGATGCATATGAGCTCCACTTCAGGAAAGAACTGATTGTGTAACTATGTGTCCAATCCCATATGGGGTGAATGAACTTTTGGTACAGTAAGATGCATCTCCTTTCCCATATTCGATACTACCTACCTTACACCTTCGCAGAGTTGCAAGCAAGACTTTTTTAAAAGTTAAAATGAACTCTCTGTCTCAGTATCTACTATTAGAGATCAGTATTCTTACTTTTGGGGCTCTGGACTGCTGGTACTGGATTCTGGTTGTGCCCAAACTCAGGTGCTGTATCTCTCTGGGACTAGATCTTATTTCACAGACCTAACTTGGGTAGGGTTCTATGTTGACGAAGTCTGCGTACGACTTCCAACGCAAAGGGGAAATGAGTCAAATGATATTCATGCCGGTGTTGTAATTTTTTTGGACGACTTCCGGTTTGCTTGAATGAAGTTTTAAATAGAACGACTTGATGTGTAATCAGAAAAAGTTCTAGCAAATGTTGATCCAGTATGGTTTAGAGTCTGTTTTTTCACACTATAGGATGTGAGATGCATTGTGTGTGTCATAGGTACAAAAGCATAAAAGATCAGAATATATCTCTCTTTCACTGCACGATTTGTCTTTATAAATAGCAGAGCCTGCTAAGATTCTCCCCTTGAAAATTTTCTGTGTTCAGTGATTACAAGCAGCTAGACTAGAATTTGCCTAACAGAAATTCCTACATTTCTATACTTCTGGCATTTGACAATATTTTGCATATAGATATTTCCCTTCTATGTGCAATGTATTATTTCCAGATGCAGTTACTTCCACGGAATGGAAGATGCGATGATGTAAAAAAAAAAAAAAAAAAAAAAAGTGCATAGATATTTAGCTTGCTTTTCAGAGGCAGGATCTTTTCTTTAAAAAAGTCAAATAAAAAAGAAACATTCCAGTTGACAACTTCCCTGCCAAGGATTTGGCTACCTTCACTGAGTTTCTTTAAAATGTCACTTACGGGTGCTTTGCACCATTGAAGCATTGTTTTGCCTTGTATTATTGGGAAGTGGCACTTTCAGATTCAGAAATCTGTCTTGAAGGACGAGGAACAATAGTGATCCTGAACATTGGGTTTCATCCCTCCCACTTGTTTTGCTTTCTTTCATTTATTCTTTGTTTAATTCCCCAGCACGTCATTCCATTGCCCCGAACCATAGTAACTCCTGATAGGAGCCCGCTCCCGGCGGAGCAGGGGAAGCAGCACAGGATCCCTGCTGGGTAAATGTGTTGCTTAGAATGGTGTTACTTGAAGTCCTCCTCCGTGGGTTTTCTCCCTCCCCTTCCCTCCTCTTGCCCCTGAAGGCAACTGCTTTGGGGATTTTTTTCTTCCTTCTACCCCTTCGTACAACATGGAAAATGGGTATTAGCTATCTGCGATTGTAATCATTCTCCTAATTTCAGTGTCTTTCAAACATCTCTTTCTGCTGAAAATGAAAAGCGTGATTTGTGTCACTGGTTTGCATTAATTCCCATTGTGGTACTGGACATCACGAATGTATTCGTTTCATATATCATCTCTGATTTGAAAAGCACATGAAAATGTTTTCCCATTTTCGATATTGTGTGAGTAATGTTCCTATTGAAAAGTAATGGAGTGAAGTTGTCACTTGTCAGTTCAGTTATTAAGGAGGATGACTCTCAGGTCTTCTTTTTGTAATAAAATAAATCCGTCACAATCGTTATGCTCATGCGTTCTTTCACAATAATGGACTAGAATCTGAATAACTTCTTAAAATTACTACATAACTTTATAAAGTCATGAAGTGAGCACTGTGAACTTGCTCCTAAGGCAGTTCTAGTGTTATAGAAAGCCAAGATCAGGCAATTCAGGTTTTAAGCATTGGTTTAATTTTCCTCATGCTGATTTTTCTTCATTGTGTTCAGATAACTTTTTTCAGTATCAATCGCTACCTTTTCTTGCAATTCCAACTTTCTAACTATCCAAAAGTAGGGGGAAAAAAGAGTTAAAGTCAATATGATCAAAACCAGCATCATAAAATAGCATTTCTAAGTAGTTCTAAAAACCACACAGATGTAAGTTAAATGTATGCATGTATATATCAGATTTTTTTAATGAGAAGCTGGAACCTTCATTCCTCGTTGGAGCTATTGGAGACTTCAGAAATGTGTCCTCTGATCCGCTGGGTCTTCAGGCAGTGAAACTGTAACTCTTTAAACCCAAACGCCATTTCAAACAAGTGGATGGTTGAAAATTACAGGCGGTAATTCAGTATTCAGATTTTGGGACGGTTGTGTGCTTTTGTAGATTCTAACCCGCACCCTTTGAGTCTATATTTATGTGTCAAAATACTTCTTTTTAATTGCTTTAAAAAAGGAAAAAAAAAGCATCCTCTGTGTGAACCGCTACGTTTAATGGAGCACAAACTTTCTTTTTGCTCTGCAGTCTCGGAAAGGGAGTGACCCAGACAAAGAGAAGAAGGTCCTGGAGAGCAGAACAGACAGCATTGGAAGCGGTCGTGCAATCCCAATTAAACAGGTAATGCCGAAATACTTTTTTTTTTTTTTTCCCCCTCCTTCTTTCCATAGTTGGAGACACACCTCGGGTCTTAAGCACTCTGATGGCGGGCCCGTGCGCCAAGATGCGTTTGATGTGCTCCGGTGATGAATGTGGAAGTCACTCACTTGACATCAATTAGGAGAGGTTCCTATGTGTATTAAAATAGGATCATTAGAATAAGAAGAGGGAAAATGTGACAACAGGCCTAATGAAGTGCAGTCTGCCGGCCTGCATATGGAGCGGGTTTCTAGGCTGTGCTGGCTTCAAAGCTGCCTTTGTAGAGGGGGCTTTGATTGGGCTGTGTGCTGCCAGTCGGCGGGGTAAATCAGATCGCTCTACAAGAGCCCCTTGTGATCGCAGAAATAGCCTGATGTGGCCCTAATTTGCTACTGCAGACGGACATCTGAACACTGTTTCAGGCTGGTTTGTAACAACGAGGCAATTAGTTGTGATAATCATAGCCGGTGTGTCAGCTGTGCGCTCTTGTTTGTAATTTGCTAATGAAGGAATTGTAACTTTGATTAGGTTCAGTTTCATTTAGACCTTATTATATAAGAGAACGTTTACAGCTGTAATGTGTGGCCTTAATTAAACTTCCTCATTACACAACAGGACTTGAATTCAAGGATTTGTTTTGGTCTGTTTTACTAGCCTAGATGCGCTTTCATTAGCCCAGAAACTCAATGCTAAATTGTAGTTGTGAACGCTCCTTTGAAAGTCAAAATGCTGAAATACCAGCATCTAATGCGAAGTATTTGGGTGAATGAGATCATTTACTTTCTCAAATTAAATTACACTGAATTCACGCGGTTAAGAACACCATGCTAAGCATTTGTATGAAATGCTTTACAAATAGTTTCTGTGGTAGTGTTTGCAAGTATTTACTTTCATGTGAGTTACTGTGCTGGAGACAGCAAAAGTGCTGAGGGAAGGGAGCGTATTTTCTTCCCACACGGTTGTTTCCAGTTTCTTTTGGTGGCTTTCCTACTTTCCAGAGGGTCACTTGCCTCTTCTAATCTTTCCTCAGTCCATGCTTCATCTTGTCGGGTAGCCCTGGGTCTCCTATTTGGGGGTGGGTTTATGTGCTTTGTCGAGTTTGTTGGTTTTTTTCTTTTTGGAAGTAAGGGGGAGATGATTTTGTGCCCTTAACTATTTGCAGTGATTTTCTTTCTTAAAGGCAGTTAAAAAGACCTTTTGGGACCATCAGGCAGCAAAAGTGCTGTCGTGTCTGTGAATCTCTAGTAGACAAATTTTAATCAAACACACTGCAATTCAGAAGAGCAGTTTGAAACCAGATAAGATCAGTATTTGGCTCTGCGGTCAGGGGAGGAGATTCCAGGTATTTAAAACAAGCTACAATTTTTTTTTTTCTACAGCTTTTGTATGGTACGAGACGGGTTAGACCGGCTGGAATTCTTTTGGGTAATGCTAATTAAACAAAAGTGTCTGCAAATGCAGCTGAGAATGTAAAAACTGAGGAATATACTTTTCAATATTTATTCAAGGCATACATACTGTTCTTTTCTAAAATGCTGTTGTATGAAAT
Organism: Aptenodytes forsteri; assembly: GCF_000699145.1. Classification (NCBI taxonomy): domain Eukaryota; kingdom Metazoa; phylum Chordata; class Aves; order Sphenisciformes; family Spheniscidae; genus Aptenodytes; species Aptenodytes forsteri. The sequence continues at coordinate 585,008 of NW_008795936.1, forward strand.
TAGTTTGATTAAAAATGCACTTGTAGGAAGAGTACTGTAAGATAAGCATTTGAAGTGTGATTGCACTGTACCGTGTTCTAATGAAATATCCCCTACAGTCTCTTGAATTTCTGTATTGAAAAATTCTCCCTGCAAGCCCTACTTGTATACTGAGTATGACCAATCTTTTGGGAATGCATATTTTCGTTATTAATCCCAATTATGGTAATTTCATTTTGTCATGTACAAGCAATTCTCAGCAAATATTTGAGCAGGTCTGTAGTCAGCAGTTACATCCTATTTGTCAGGGTTTTGGAAGGGTGCTAGAAGGAGGGAGGGTAAATGGCATGCAGTGTTGTAGGATGGCTGCTATCAGTGGTATTTTGCATCATACATATGTGTCAAGAGAGTGGATTTTGGAGTTCATTGGGTTTCTACTTTATAGATGGTCCTCAGTAAAGTGTAGGAGACCAGCATCACCTAGCAATTGAAGCAAAAGAAGATGGGGTAGGAAAAAAACCTGCTTTGATGTGGAAACATTTAATTAAAAATTGAAATACAATATGTATTCATACTGACAATGTTTCATTACTGTTTAAAAACATACATTAGTTTAGAAAAAAGCTTTTTTCTACCCACTATTTAGATGGAGAGCTCCTATCAGTAGAGGTGGCACCAAGTTAAATTGCTGATATGACTGTGTTCTTGGTGGGCTCTACAGGTGCCATACGGGTGGATGTTCCTCTGAGGCAGTAGAAATTCCTGCTCGAAAAGATGGCATCTCTTTTATTTTATGTGTTAACTGTGAATAAGACAGAGGGATGTGAAAAGGAACTTTTTGACCTGAAAACTTTAGTATGTCATGCTATTGTGCTCCTTACAAGTGAGAAGCCCCTTTGCATCACAATATGTTTCTGTGACAAATGGTCAGGGAATAGAAAGAGAAATATGTTTTCAGGAAGTTGAATGCAGATTGTAGTATTCACAGTGTTGCTGTGGGAGTGATTTCTTACTATACCATTAAAAGACTTTTTTCTTTTTAATCTTTTTGTCACCGTGTTTTCCAATGTTTGTCCTCCTACTAGCCCGAAAGTCACATTGCTGCACTACCTCATGCTAGAATCAGGAGTAACCTCCAGTTACATTAAATGTTCTCTGACTTCTTTAAGCTGCTGTTGAGCAAAATGCCTTTGCCAGCTTCATGCACATATTCTTCTGTAATGTCTTTGGGACATCTTCAAAAGCATGCAGGGACCAGGCCTTTTTAATATCTGTTGTCAGTACTTTGTTTTGTTCTCTGTTAGTTCTTACTCTATGTGCATGGCAGCAATACTTTAAAAGGGCTGCTGGCAAGGCTGTGCTTCTGGTGCCAAAAAAAAAAAAAAAAGGAAGTTCTGGTTGAAACTCAAATACAGTGGATTTTGTGTTCTCAGTTCACTGCTACTTGAAAAAAAGGTAATTACAAAAAAGCGAATAGAAAAAAGAAGTCTTGCTATTCAGATGCTGAAATCAATGGCTTGGTTATCCAGTGTATTTTATGGTGCCTATGGGTTGTTCTTATCTACCCAGGGTCTCCCAAAAATCAGAAATGCTATTTCCCAACTTCAAAACAAAACAAAAAAACCCCAAAACAACAACAAAAGAAAACTCCACAAAACCAAAACAAGTTAATTGGAGATTGGAAATGTTCTGGTTTTGAGAAAAAAAACGAAATCTCTTCCAGTGCTAGAGGTGCACGTGAAAGGGGGGAGGAAGAGCTGATACTAGTCAAGTATGTTTGTGTGTGGTGGGGAGAGCACAGAATAAATGTGTGAAAAAGTCAGGTCTCTAGGATATGTAGAAGATGTGATGACGAGGAGTTTGTCATTCATCTCAACTACAGCTTTTTCATAGAAGAGGTAGGTCTCTATTGCAGCTGTTGAACCAACATAGCTATGGTTGATGTCTGTCGTCAAAGTCATGTTTTTGTATCTTTGGAGACAGTTTAAACTGGTAGAGGAGTGGGGTTTTTGTAGGGGCATTTAATTTCTCTTCTGGTTTCTCTCTAAATGAACATACACATCCTGTGAAATGAGCTATGCTGGCATAAACAGTTGCTTATAATTCTGTATTACAGCCTTTCTGGGACCCAGATACCGGCCTGCACGGCTACGAGAGTTTGGTGTGGTTTTTGGTCGAAAGAAGCCGAGAGTTGCAACCTGCTCCTGAATTCCTGTTCTCTGTCCCTGAATTCCTGAGGGTTTGGGGGAAATAGGCAAAATTGTAAATACCATGTTTTCTTCCAAGGAAATGCCTCACTCCTTCAGGGCTTTTTCCTTAACTTAAAGCAGTCTGGTTGAAAGGAGTTGTTCTTACTCTTTCTGTCCTTTCTAAACGTTAAAAATCACTTTTCACTGCAGTGCTAAATATGGTTTTATTGGGCTAAGCCAAATAAAACTGTTCTGACGAACCTTCTTGCTCCTAGCAGAAACCCAAAACGTAGGCAATGAAAAGCAGGCGTGTTTTTAAAATGTGGCTGCTAACTTCTGCCAAAATAGTCTAAGGTGAGTGAAATTTTGGGAAGGCCAATTTCCCAGGGAGGTACAAACACCTCCTGCATGTGTAGTGGTATCAGCATGCCTTAAATCCTGTGCTCTTAGCATCCTTTGAGAACTGTCAATGGCATAATTTTCCAAAAAGAAAAAGAGTTTCACTTGTGTGCTACTTAAATATCTTCTACTAATCAAATGGAGTCAGAAAATGTCTGGAAAATCCATAGAAAGTTCTGTACTTCTGAGAGAGAGGCGGTTAAACTAAAAATATTTAAGCTGTCTTCTGTAGCATTTCTCATACTACCCTTAAAGCAAACTTAGGCTTACTCTGTTTGGAGTATCCTCTGTTCAAAACCATTTCTTCTGAAAATGAAGACTTGTTCCTGGTAGCCTGAGTGAATATTTTGAAGCACGTATTAGGCTATACAGTTTAGGGTGACATACTTTCTAGGATGGGGGCGGGGGGTTGTAGCATTTTGGGAAGATTACTTTGTTTTCTGCAGTTTTGCTAAACCCTTATCAGTAGGGCATATTCAAATAAAAAAAAGCACAACAAGAAAAATAAAAGCAAGAAGCTCAGCTCAGCGGTGAGTGGGCTTGTCATGTATTAATTTTTCATTGCTGTGGAGAATTGTACATACATAATCACTTGATTGCAGTGGGAGTTAGTGAGCTCCTATGGTGTCATTTGCATAAATCTTGTTAAGTCAATGGCAGTTAATGAAGTACAAATGAGCCTGGAGAAGGTGACATGCAAATCGTGGGTGGCAGATGGGAGGTCTGTTTTTGGGATGGCAGCTGTGTGCTCTTACCCCCCCCCCCCCCCCCCCCCCCCCTGAAATTCCTGTATCTCCACATCTCCTGCAACCACTTGCTATAATAAATACCAAGAGCTGGCCTTGACTTTCTGCTTTCAGACCTTCTTCTATTTGCTGTTTGCACTTAATCACAGATGCTCATGTTATTATATAGTCCAACTATATAACCTTGATTGTTCTTTTAACCAAAAACTGGTCAGAATAGATTTTGACAGGTTGCCTCAACCCTTGGCTTACCCTGGGAGGTGCTGCACCTCTTGTGCCCCCAAATTCCTGCATCGTTTAGGAATAGCAAACTTGAAGTCTGGCTTGAAAATAAATGTTCTAATGGTTAATGTTACGCTGATGACATAGTGAAAAATTTGCCATCCATGACTTGCAAAGGTGAACTTCAGAATCCATTCGCTTCTCTTAGTTGGCAAATGGCTGTATTAATGGAGAAAGTCGAATATCTTATTTGGGCTTTACTTTTAGGTGATATTTCAAATGACCTTCTTTGCCTACCAGCTTGGTGCATTTAAGTACATTAAAGTAATCTTAATGAAATTAGGTATTTTGTCTTTTTTTTTTTTTTAACTCTGAACTAAAAATGGCAAATATTTTTTAGGTCAGGGCTGAGATAGGGGCTTTGTCAGCACATCAGGGGTGACAACACTGATTTGGTTTTCACAAAGAAGAATTTGGTTCCTGGATGCATAAGTTGCAGTTTTTCCTTAAGATGGGCATAAACAAAACTGGAACTTCACAATGTACATCTGAATTTTATAAAAAATAGCATTAAACTTCGCAAAGATAACTACTTGAAAATGCTTTCAACAAATGTCAAACTTTGCATGAAAAAATGTCATTTTGGTTAAATAGCTTCTGAAATATTTGAGAAGTTGTGTTGTGACTTATGATCCCTTATCAGCAATTTTTTAAAGTAACTTTTAAATCGAGTTGTGCATTCCTGAGAATTTCCTGTTAACTTTTTTTGTTTCAAGCCTGGCCATTGCATTGTCAATTTTCAATCCTTTCCCAAGTGCCCTAGCCTTAGAAGAATATGACTGAAGCAATTTGTCGAAAAAATTCCTATTCGGGGAAAAATCTGTGCTATTTTTAAGATGTACTTAAAAAAGCCAAAATATGGAATTTGTATTTAATTAAGGTTTTTGCTAGTGAACTCTTTTAATACATTGTCTGTGTGCTGCTCTGTGGAAAGAATCTCTGGGAAATTGGGAATTGTGTTATTTCTCAGTGATTTTTTTCCCAACCTAGTCTCACCTGGGCACTCTGAGATTGCCAACACCTGCATGGCAGCCCCTGGCCTCAGGACTTTAGAAAGTGCCTGAAAACAGAAAGAGCATTTCAATGCAGTTCATCTCAAACTCTGTTTTTACTAGACTTAGTCTTAGCAGTCACTCTTGATACATGTCTGGGGAGCAGCTTTGCTAGTAAACTCGAGCAGCGTGCCTCTTCTAGCCTTGCCAAACGAATGCTTTGCAGTGGCTGTCTGTGCTGCGGAGGGCGAGGAGGAGAGCTGCAAGGTGAGGCAGGATCTTCTGGTACACATCGTTTTCCTTCCTTCCTTCAGCATGTCCAAGCTTAGGCTGTCCGTTTGCATTTCTTCCCTTATTTCTGATCACTAAATTTCCAGAGCTGTCTTTTTGTAACCTTTTAGCCCAAATAGGTGGGACTGTAACATGTATATTTCCTATCAGTCTGCATTGCTCAACTTCAAAAAAGAGGTTTTTAAAGCTTAATTTGGATTTTAATGGACTTTGCCCTATGGTCTTTCTGACCTCCTGTCTGCCTACTGCTCTGTGCCGTTAAACCTCCTTCTTCTCTTCAGTTTCCTACAGGTCAATCCTGCCTCTGCTTGACTAGTGCTTTTCTTCTTCCTAACCTCCTTTTCCTTTGTTAATTTTTAGCTCTAGCTGGGGCATTTATGTGTACAGTACTGGCTACACAATTCTTGTGTGGAATAACATACAGCGCTATGTTATCTTGGTCCTTCCCATTGAACCAGAAAGAACATCGTACCTGAAATCTGTTTTCCCCTAAAATACCCAGGGCAGTCTGTACAGCTGTTAGAGCACTTCAGCAAGTATGGCAGTATCTTGGAAATAGGTTTTGAAAAGAGATCGTCTGCCATGTCTAGTCAGTCAAACTGATGTTCTTAGTCCTCCTCGCTAGCAGAAGAGCACTGTAATGCTTCAGGCAAGTGTCAGACCCAAGACCCACCATCACTGTAAACAATAAATGCTTTTTCCAGCAGGTTTCCTGAATGTAAATGTTTATTTTGAGTCTACCAAAAGAGAGAACAAATAAGCAACTATCTTAGCATCTATTCTTGCTTAATTCATCTGACTTGACAGGGTGAAAAAAGATGGTATAGGAAGAGCAGGACATCCTACACATGATGCTATAACTAGTGTGTTAGCAGGCCCTGCAACCCTTTGCTGAGCGCTAGGGCTTATCCTATGGCTTCTCTCTTCTATCTGTATTCAAAATCATGTTCCATTTTGAAATAAAAATGGCTAATGCATGTAACAACGAAAAGCACTTCAAAAGAAGGATGGCAGCAAGCATCTGGAGGGCACGCACAACTCTAGGATTTACTTGCCTTCGTTACACGTGTCTTCCATAATGCGCCTTTCTGCATGGGTGCTACCTGCAGAGCTCCTGCACCGAAAGCCCTGTTTCACTGACACAGAGACCAAACCGCTGTGATGCTGCTTCTGCTCCATCTTCTATGCTAAAGCATTCACCAAAACTACTACTGCTTTGGTTTTTATTTATTGATGCTCATGTAGGCTTCTAGGTAGTTGTTTGGAAGCCAGTATCAGTGTCTCCGGAGAGTGGCTTTCCAAAACTCAGAAATTATGTGATTTACAAGGAACTGGCAGATGACATAGTTTTTCTTATTTATATCTAGTGTGAGGTGTAATTTCCTCTGTCACACTTCTGTCTAATCACAGTAATCAGTATCCAGATCTGCTTGTACAAACACAAGGGTATGGTTTTTAGCCAAATACTCTTAGTGCTGAAATCTTCTGTGTAATTCCTCCGCAATTGTTTATAATCAGAACATAGAAATTTTGCTGTGTTTTTAATTAGCTGATTACTAGTTATACAATGTTTTGTACTCACTGTGGTTCTGTAAATTGTTAACTGATAGCTACCAGTATAATTAAATATTTCAGAGCACTTGGCTATGGTTGCATTGAACTGTGAAGAAATAATGTTATATAGCCAATCAAAAAGAGATACTTGTAAACTCATTTAAAGCGTCAGAGTATGTTAGGACTATCATGGTGATGCTTATTGCAGGAGAAATTAAAGATACAGTTTTGTGCTAAGAGGCAATACAGAAATTAGTTCCTGAATTAGTTGTTAATTGATTTGGTAATTCCCTCGGGTCTGCATGCTCTTTTTTCCTTTTTTGTTGTTGCATTCAGTTAACAGTGACTATTCCCAGTGCACTTGAAATATTTTTTCCAATTAGATCAAATGTGCCCTTACATCAGAGGAGCAGCTACAGCTACATGTACCTGCCTGGAATAGTGTTTCATTTGACTAAGAAAGCTGGTTTTGTGTGTTTTACTGTTGATGATTTTCAGATACCGTCCCAAGAAAAGCAGTAGTCCTAGGTATTTGGAATAAAATAACATTAAAAAGTTCCTGGACTTAATGGACAGTTTCAAGAAGCTTGCTTTAATTTATACCTCTCTTGATACCAAACAGTGGAAGGAGATGATGATGCCATGTGGTTCGGCTCGGTGCGCTGCTCTGTTGGATAGCTGGCACAACCCTGCGAGCTCCAGGCATTAAACCCTCCCCTGCCTGAGGTTAAGGTTTCTACCTGCCAGTCCAAGGGCATGGCCCCTTCTGGCCATTAGTCAAAGCAGGCAGGCCTGGGTAAGAACCTCAGCATCTCTCAAATTGAAACAATTCTTTCTTCCCTATCTGTCAGTCAGTCTGTCCCACTGAGTCATCTGCTTCCTCCTGCTCTCTGGATTCTACTCTTTTCCCTTCCTGAGATGTCTGAGGGTTGCAGGAGAAAGCTGGAGTTCGGGTCTTTGGCTTATAAGGGTTGAATTTCTACCATGTTTCTGTTAATTGGTCTCCTGGTATTTGAGAGTCCCTAAAACATGAGTTTTCTGTCTCCCATCCTATAAATTGCCCTTATTTTATCTCTAACTGCCAGCAATAGTTGCAGAGTGATAGACCCAAGCGTGCTAAGACCAAGGTGAGCACCCTACAGCTGCTCCACAGGTGTAAAGTTGTCATTTTATCAATTTCCAAGTAATGCTTGTTAGGCTGTTGAGGTGATGTACAAGAGTTGTTAGAGGCCTTACAGTAATGCTGTTTTCCTGAAATTGAAGTCTGCATTGATGTGCATATTGCTTTCAAACATTTATAATATCTCATTTATAGATTTTTTTTTTAATAAATTCTTCAGAGAAATTACATTTCCTTCATTTTTTTGACTGCCTGGGACTGTGGCCTGAAATTAATGGGAGTCTCCGGTCCTCGTAACGGAAACAAGCTGGTGGTTTGTGTATGAATTAATCAGTTTCATTTCAGGGTGTCTTGCTTCATAACTCTTCCCAGCTCAAAAATTTGTCTTTGAGGTACAATGCATTTGATAGTAAACATAGTATTCTATTTTTTACTGAATTTTACTTAATAAAGAAATGTATTCAAATGTTTATTAGTGTTGATTTTGGCAGGGGGCACACAATTTCAAAAATAATATTCCATTTGTCTGTATGACACAACCTCCAAAGTGAGCAAAAGAACAACACTACCTTTTAGGGCAACGATGGCAGGTAATAGTATAAAACAACTTCAGGAAAAAATATGAAAACTTTTTGTTTGCTTAGTGTTTTGATATCCACGTTAATGCTGTAAGAGCTCATAGATTGCTTATGATTGCCATTAAGAGGTGTTCAACTTCGTCCTCTTTCTTTTTTTTTTTTTTTTTAAATCTTATCAAAATGTAATGCTCTTGTTTCTTAAAAGAGATAAGGAAAAACTTCTGGGTTTGACTAGTAGCTAATGATTTCCTAGCTGACACATCAGGTGTGATTATAGCTCTTGCACGTCATTAAGATTCAAAAGAGTGTTGATCTGGTTAAGCATCCTTTGAGAGACTTGGAAAGGGAGTGGAAATGGGGAGGAGGAGAGTGCCAGAAGACCTATCAGCCTCTACAGAAATAGTAGGGCAGGAGCTTCTCTTATATTTAAAAAAAAAAAAAAAAAAAAAAAAAAAATTAAAAAAAGGCAAAAAAAAAATCCACCTGACTACGTCTGTATAAAAGGAGCAGATGCCGCTCTTTAGGATAAACCAGTCAAGGATCTGTTTTCCAGTGCTGTGTTCATAAGAGAAGGGTGAGAGTATTTGTATTTTCTGAGGCTCTACCATGAACATCCTCATCTTCTTTTGCCCAATGCTTGCTGCCAGCAGAGAATGGGTTTTCCCAGCCTCCATGCTTTTGGTCGCTGAAACAGTGCAGCAAGTAGGACTGGAGCCTGCAGAAAGCAAGCCAGACAGTATCTCCTGTGAAGCTTTGGAGAATTTAATACACTTGGGGTGTTCTCATCCTGTTCTGTGTGCCGGACCATGAACATCCTCATCTTCTTTTGCCCAATGCTTGCTGCCAGCAGAGAATGGGTTTTCCCAGCCTCCATGCTTTTGGTCGCTGAAACAGTGCAGCAAGTAGGACTGGAGCCTGCAGAAAGCAAGCCAGACAGTATCTCCTGTGAAGCTTTGGAGAATTTAATACACTTGGGGTGTTCTCATCCTGTTCTGTGTGCCGGTGTATTGCAAATCCTGGAGTGCATGTTGAAAGCGAGTACAGAACATGGTGAAGAGGTGTCAGAATACTTTGGGGAGGAGGGAATGATCAAAAGCAATGTAGGTATAAAAGAGAACATCAATAAAGAAAGCCATAATACGACTTTAAAAAATTTATTAGAATTTTCCAGTGCTGAAATGGTGTAATATATCAAGGTGGCATCTCAATGTGACATGCAGAGATTGACAGCAATGAGGTCACTAAGGTATCTTCACTGTTGCCCTTAGGCTAAGAACTGGCCCCTGGCCAAAAGCCTTTGACTCAAGGTGGTTGTGTCTAGATACTGCTTTAATAGTTGCATCTAGAAAATGCTTACAAGAGGCATTCTTTTTATTTGAGCCATCTACATCTACCTAGATAATTAAAAAAAAAACAACCTACGGCATCACTCGGTGGCTTATTGAGTGCATGATTTTACAAATGGAGAGTGGAAATAATTGACCTTTAGTTATTTTTAGTGAATGAGATCTGGAGATGCCCTTCATCGTAGTTATCTCTCATCGAGTGATAATGATTGTAAAGAAAATGACTGCAAACTCTTCAGGACCAAGATGTGTTTTCAGAGCTGTGCGTACTGTTGGTTGGTTTTCAGTTCGTAGAAGCTTGTTCAAGGTATCAGTGCAAATGAAACATTCCTCTTGCAAAAATGCCTTTGTTTCGAGGGGCCACTGTGTTTTGGAGGTGAGTCCATGTGCATCTGGGCTAACTTTGGTGACTGGAGCTCCTCCTCTGAGGGCATGAGGAATTAGGCTGGAGAAGTGACATAACAAGATTAAGTAGAAAGCTTATGACAATTAGCAAGTGAGACTGCCTGATAGACTTCGGTTGACACAATGATTATTAATATGTTGTAAAGATGTTTTGGGGATTCCACCATATTTGTATGGTTGCCAGCAAAATGTTGACAGTTGCATTGTGGTTAATAAATTCATTTAGATTTATAAGCATTGTTTACAGAACCTGTTCGCCTGCTGAAACTCTAACAGCATCTGTTCCTTCTTACTAATTAACTGCTAATTACGAATGAGCTTTGTGTGTTTGTCAGTAGAACTGGCTCATGCATTTTGTAAGGAACATTAACAAATTGATTTACATAGTGGTAAAGCAATCAAAAGAGTAAACTGAACAGCACGCATTTAAAGCCCTTTAGCCTAATTTTTTGAATGAGGCAGACTTTGGGCATTCTAAATATTTTCGTAATTCTTTTGCTACCTTTTAATTGTGTGGTAATTGCATGTGAATCTGAATCAGAGGTGTTGGTCCAACATCCCTTGTTTCTGGTTTTATTTTGTTTTGGTTTGGTTTTTTTAAAAAAGCATTGGCGCTGTTAGTATTTAACACATGTGAGCAAGCATTTATCCAGAACGTAAGTAGCAATGGCAAATTAAAAATAGTAAATGGGATGAAGAAAGAATATTGCTTGGCAGGGAGCAGGAGGTCTTTGAAATGTAGGTACTCTGACTATAACTGCTTTGTTATCTATCTTCAAAATACCCACTATGGAAGTCCTTGCACTTTTGTTAAAATACTGTTTTCTCTAATCCTATTTTTATTCTTCAAAAACCTTCTGACTGCAGTAATTATCAACACATCTTTAGAGCAGTCTCAGCAGACAGGCCAGATGGTGGCACTTAAATATTTTTGAAATGTAGGTACTCTGACTATAACTGCTTTGTTATCTATCTTCAAAATACCCACTATGGAAGTCCTTGCACTTTTGTTAAAATACTGTTTTCTCTAATCCTATTTTTATTCTTCAAAAACCTTCTGACTGCAGTAATTATCAACACATCTTTAGAGCAGTCTCAGCAGACAGGCCAGATGGTGGCACTTAAATATTTTGAATTTAAAGGGAATAATTCAGTATTGCAATTCTTAAAAAATAAAATAAAATCTTAGTTTATTTTGCATGAGTTAGAACAAGGAGAAAAATCATATAACTGAATGTTGTGTTTATTATAAAGGATCCTTCACCTTACGATAAACTGGAGATGAGTGATATGATTAGATGACATGGATATATTTCACTTACAGTTGTCCTAGAGCTGTAAAGCTTGAAATGAGCCTTGTAACTCGTGTTAGGGAGAAGACAAAAGTAATGCAAACACACAGCTGCAGGATTTGGTTTTCCTGAGCAGCTTAATATAACTGTGAGGTATACATGGAGTGGTTTATATAGACTAAAACTTGCCAGAAAAACTTGATTGCTTTTTTGATAGAATTTCAAAATAAGTGCATGAAGCAAACATAACAGATATAAAATATTTGGATTTTAGTAAAGCATTTTGGTACAGCCTCGCTACATCTTAATTGAGAGTTTATCCAAATGTGTTTGGCTAAAAACTGTGATGTGGATTGAAAATGGTCCATAAGATCATAAACAAAAGCTAAAGCCAGACCATGGTCTGGGCTGGCTGGAAGGAGGACTGAGCTTTGTTCTGCTCTAGGGCTGGTGCCATTCAGCAATGCCATTAATGATAGTGCTGGAAGTGCAAGCAAACACATAGCAATCGTGTTAGTGATCCCTAGGATAAAGCTGACACACCAGTAGAGAGAGGCACATCAGAAAGGGGACCAGGACTGGAGTTGGTGACTAAATGAAATGAGATTTGACTTGTAAAGACGCAAATCACTTAATAGAAGCCAAATCATCCTGGTCTGTCCTAACTACTTGCACATGCCAGACTTTCCTTGTTCCTTCATGTTCGCTATTGATAGCAAATTCTTGACAAAGCACTGGGTGCTGTCTCTTACCAGTGCTATGTGTCTGCTTTAAAAAGTTTATTTTCATCGTTGTTTAAAATAACCATGAAAACAAGGGCAATGTGGTAGAATAAACTAGAATGGGAGGTGAACTCAAGCTAACCTGAGTTAAAACCCAGCTGCCCAAACTTTTGCTGGCTTAACCCAAGTTTGGAAGGTATTCTGCCTTTATATGCTTATGATACCTCACAAAGACACTTCCAACAACCCCCAGTGACAGGAACCTGTGCATGTGTTTAGAACAGGCACTTGCCATTGCAGCCATGTTTGCGGTAGGCTGCTGTGTGGAGAAATTGGGCGGCTGTCCTTCCGAAACCTGTGTCTGTTTTCTTTCTTGTACCCTTGCTGAGATAGACCTGGAGGTGACAAGTACCTGCGAGTTTGGCTTGGGTTTCTATTTGAGAAGTGAATGCAAATGGTGGATATGCTTTGAGGATAAAAAGCCATTACATCGTGGTGTAAAGGAGATCCAACTCAAGCATTGGGAATGACACATGGGCCATTTGAGACTCATACACTGCAAGATGCACACAACCTCGTTGAAGACACACACTGATTAGGTGAAGGGTTCAAGGCAGTGCTGGGGAGAGAATCCCACCTCTGCAGCTCTAAAGCCAGATCAGTCTCTGGCTAAAGATGTTTTCCACTGGCCATCAAGGTAATCAGGGCATGTTAGCAGTAGTGATGCGAGTTCCCATGTCAGATCGCTGCTTGTAAGATTAGAGGGCTAATTACAGATGGTTTAGCTAAGCTATGACAGAATACATGGGAATCTACAGTGTATTTGCCAGGAAAATAAAGTGTTGCTGCTATGCTCTGAGACGCCTGTGCACAGGTGTGGGGTGATAAGGAGGAGATGATTTCAGGCTTAATACTAAGAGAAAGCTTCTGGACTTCGGGGGCTATCAGACTGTATAATGTTCTCTATAAGGAAACAATATAAGCTTAGTGACTTGGATTTTCTTTAAAAAGAGGGGCATGGACTTTCTTTTAAAAAGGAGGGGAATCTGTTGAGACAGTTGAGATTCTGTAGGTAAGTCTGAGCACTGAGTACGTTTCCTTCCCCTTTATAACTAATATGATTCTCTGTCACAAAAGAAAAATACCAAGACGTACCATTTGCAAAAGGGTTTATAGTACAGTATATCACGCTATTATGAATGACAGTATTTAAATGGTTGGGTAGAGAACTGGAGAACTGCTACAAATCAAGTAGCTAGATTAACATGTAATGTTCTTTTCTCATGTGAATATTTCGGGGGGGGAAATTAAGAAGTCTTTGAGTGCAGGAGGTATTGAAAAGAAAAATCAATTAAAATAGCAAAGAAAGAAGTTGAATTGTTTAAAAGTTCTACTGTCTGAAAGTGAGCAATACATCAGAATGGAGGAGAATAGGGACTGTTGAAGAAGGCAGGTATTATTACTTTAGGAATCAAAATTTTACAAGCTGTTTCATGGCCAAATGAAAAACAAAAAAACTTCTTGTGGGGAGAGAGATGCACTGTAAATCCTAGATTAAAAGCAGAATAGTGAGCTTTGAGCAAACTGGGTGAAAACAAATTGTTCTCAGGATGCAGACTGAGTAAGTATAGAAATATGTATGGTTGGTGTGCTTCATGTAAAATAAATAGTCAAGTCTGATTCTCTAAAATATATGTGCATATTTTTTTTGTGTGAGCTAAGTCTTCTGAAGTACATAGATTTTCAGATTTCCAGCGCCATGTCTGGCAGATGAGCCGTGCAAACCTTTTCTGCTGCAGCAAGAGAGCATGTGCATCCATCCATTGCTGAAATGTACTCAACATTTTGAAGATTGACATGTCAGTTTTGTTTAAGCTAATGGCATGGCTAAGAACTTCTTCAGAGTACTTTGTGAATCGGCCCTTTGTACAGCAAATGTTGCTGTCAATTTGTAATTCATGGCAATACTGTATTTGTAGGTGAGAAATAATACATGCATGATCACTGTTGTTTGTGCTTTAATCTTGCAGCACAGTGATTTCTGTAAGTAATTCCTGAAACAGACTAAGTCACACTTAATTCAAATTAAGTGACACTTCTTATTGTTGATGTGATGTAGTTGAAGCAAGAGGTTTCTTGCATGTTTATGGAGCGCGAAGATTGCAAGCTCCCCGCTTCTGCAGGAGAGGAGGCAGACAAAAGCAAGAGGCTTCAAGGTAAGAGAAGAGGGGAAAGGATGCCAATGTGATGGATAACAGAATTAAAGGGACAGAACTCAAATGGAAAATGATGCTGCTATGAGAAGCCAGGTTAGAACCAAAGAGAAGCAAAATCTGTATTAAACAGGTAAGAGGAAGGAGGGCAATTATTGAACAAAGACTATGAAGGAGATGGGAAGTGAGAATAAAAATCAGGTGATGTTTTCAATAACATTAAAAATCTTGAGCGTCTTTCAGAGAGTGGCACACCAGTCCCTGGAGGCACCTGGTTCTTAAGGTGCTGGCATCTTTAAGCATGAAGCACGGTGATCAATTGCTAGCTTGAAGCAATGCATGGGTGCCTCTGGTGCTCTACTACTTCGGCACCTTGTCAATGTCTCTGAGCTTTTTCCAATTGAACAGTCTTAAGAGCTTTCAGTCTATGGATTTCAGTAACAAACGCATTGGAGTTGATGCATGCATGCTGTCAGAGCACTGATTTTTCCACCGTTGAAATCTGAAGGCAAGATATCAGTGTCAGTCCAGAATAGTTCTGGTGGTGTTAAAATAATTGCCTAAACTACGTATGATGGGAATTTGAAACTGTGGAGAGTAAGCAAAGAGGGACTTAAGAGAGTCAACATCTCTCTGCCTAGAGTGTAGAACATCTGCATGGGCCAGGGCTAATTTCCAGTGGAAGATCAGTTCACAGAAATACTAACATATTGGATTGAGCGATGGGGTTCGCTGAGTTCAATTAAACTAGACAAAGACTTCAGAGAGCAGTAGGTCTTTCCTGTGTAACACATATGTGTGCTTGGAGAATCTGTCTGCAAGAGAAATCTCATTTCTGAATTCACAGCAGATGCAGGCCTATCTTAATTCAGGGATTGTAACTTCTAAAATCAGGTTTGTTTTAAGTTTTATTCTTTTTCAGGAATGCTTTTTGTGTAGGTAATTTCTTCTCTGGACTTGTAGAGCGTTGGCAATCATGGCAGAGAAGTTTTATTCTTGTATAGCACAGTAGTGTTTGGGTGCCTGGTTTGCTTTCCTTGGTGATTATTCTCGCCTAGTCCCACTCCAGCACTGAAACATGCATAAGGATAATTTTTAAAATCTGAAATCCTGAAGATTATGCTGACCCAGCTAGTGGAAAAAATCTTACTCCCAGATAACATGTATTTATTCACACGTTTTCAAAACAAATTTCAGTAGGTGCTATGTAAAGAAGAATACACTGCTGTCCTTAACAAAGCCATTTTGTAAGATACTAAGATACTGCAGCTAATTCCATGGTTTTGAATAATTTGGTGCCACAGGTGTTTGTATGCTTTGTATTACGGTAGAAGTAGCAGTGAGTGCATAATTTTATTAGAAATAAGATCTGTTTGATGTAGAAATTTTTTGGTTTTTCTGACAATGGGTCATCAGTCAGTAGGTAATTTTGCTGGCCAATGAATTCTGTTGTGTAGTTTTTCTTTTGTTGTTTGCTTTTAGTTGTTCTACATTTTATAGATAATGCCTGACACATTTGGAATTTTAAATTTAAATTTTTTTGGAAGATGAATGAGTGTCTGTTGGGTTTTCTATTAAAAATAGAAATCGAACAAGTTGCGATCCTTGCATTCCCAAATGAGAGAATAAACAAGATGCTCTGCAGTGAAACCACAGAAGACAAGTTTTTTTCTGTGTGTTATTCCTCTCTAACATGTTGATCTCCGCTCCCATGAGCTGAACCCTCTACACAGCATCTCCAGTCTTCCACCAATGTTCCCTAAACCCGCTGTCACTGTGGTCTGAAATTCCTGTTTAAAGGGGGGGGGGCACAAATTCCGTAATTTTTTTCACCTTGCCTGTTTGAGGGTTAAGAAACAACATGTGCTATGGCTGGTACCAAGCTGCAGGCAGGCTCACAGTCTGTCCTCCTAGTACAATAGACCAAGCTCTAACTACACCCTGCTTTCTAAGTTAGGGACTTTCAGTCTTATAGGCAAATACGAAATTTCACAAAACTTGTCAGAACATCCCTTTGGTATCCCGGCCCCTGTGTCAAACTTGGTTGACATTGAACTTAAAGTTATAAAGGACTGGAAAGGGAGACTTCAGGTGTTGTCTTTTAGAAATCTGCTGAAAATGCAACTTGAAACACCATTTTAAAATGTTTTTGGTTTGTGTACAATTGATAATGATTATAGCATGCTTGCCAAAATGAGGAAGTAATCAGCCCTTTTAATAACATGGGCTTTCTCTCTCCCTGGACCCTTTTCTTGTTAATGCCACAGGTATTATTGCAACCTTAGCTATGTTCCCTGTAGATGAAGACGCTGGTGCTGACCCGTGGCCATTCTGTGCTCGGGCCAGTCTGCTTTCCAGCTAACGCAGCCCTTCACACTCTCACATATGTCAGCAGGAAAAATAATCCTTGGGTTACACACAGAAAAGTGAGAGCATTAATTTGAAATGAAGTGTGTATTTACATTTCTGTTTGGACCAGCTGCGTGGTCTACCTTGGTTTTATTGTTTGCTTTCACCAGCATAGTCAGGATTTTGTAAGAGTCTTTCTGCTATCCAGGCACTAAGGTGACTGCCTTTCTTTATACAAGTGTTGATAAATACTTTGCTATTCTTTCCCTGTGCAAACACATGGGGCCTGTGGCAGTTATCAGATAACAAGATTTCAATACAAGTGCATTGAAGGGGTTTGTGCCCTGTACAGGTATCTTTAAATAAAATTTAAAAATAAAAATAATTAAAAAAAAAAGAGGGGAATGGGAATAATTAAAAAAAAAAGAGGGGACTGGGACACCTGCCCACACAGAGCAGATCTTTTTCCTTAGTCTAAAGAATAATGGTGTGCGTGTCTAACAGTCCTACAGGCTTCATGAGTCTGCTGGAAAGAGTCTTTCCTTCAGACCTTCGGGAAGCTCATGGTCAGAGTTCAGAAGAGCATCCATCCTACACTCCTAGCAGGGAAGGGTGGCCTTGGGTGCTGTGCAGAGCAGAAGGCACCCTCTGTACCTTGTGTTAGAGGTTTGGAAGGATGGGCGTAGGAAATGGAACTGGTTAGTTACACTTTTTTCCATTTTTTTTAATTATCTATCCCTCATTAATGGGGATTGTGTCTAGTACTGTCTGTGAAGAGCTGTCACCATTAAACTAGTTATAATAGTAACAAATTAATGTGCATCTGCCCTTTTTCTTAGGGTGTATAAAGAATAATATATTAGCGCAAACTACTTGGAGAGACCACGATTTAACTATTTTAGTGATGCAATATCTACTGCTTATCTGACCGATTTCTAATAACTTACTGGCAATGTTGGCTTTCTAACATTGCTGCGTAATGAATGTCGCTTTTCCCTGGTTATTTAGTTTTGAGGCTCCTTGAATTGGTTCTCTTTCAGCTGAAACGTATCCTGGTTGTGATGGTGTTCGCCAGAGCTCTAAGTAAAAATGACTTTGTTCTCTGCTATGTTAAATTGGCTGGTTAATTCTGGTGTTATTTACCCTGTAATTCATTAGTTTTACTCTACCATTGGCAGCTGACAGGCTGTAATTTCATGCCTTGCAATAAAAGATGTCTCATAATCTGCTTCATTTAGCAGCAAGAGAATTTAATGAAATTAACTGCAGTCCTAATTATGCCAGTGAATACTAAAGACTGCTATCAAGTTTCCTCAGAAAAGGACAAGGTCCACCTCATGAAGGATTTAGAATATAATTTCCTGGGAAAAGTTGCAAATGTCTCCTTCTATTGGCCAACAAGGGCCAATTACAAGTGCTGATACGACTTTAATGAACTAGTTTGTTCTGAGTATGTCTCACAAGGAATAATAATTTTTTATTTTTGAGCAAGTTTTTAGAGGTTTCTTTCCTTAGAATAGCTGATGTATAAGAATTTGTTATTTTGCTTCTGTTTCGAAGAATTTTTCCTCGTCTTTTGTGGTGCCTTATGCTGAATGCTAGCAACTGAGGAGGCAGCTCAGATGCTACAGACTTGAGATATGGAGTGAGGATAGTGGGTTTTGGAGATATTCATCCCAGAGGACATTAGACAACTTGCTCTCATATGCCATAACTCATTGGAAGTTCATAGCTCAATCATACAAACACCACAACTGAAAAGAAATAAGAAAACTCACAAAGAAACATGATGAAAGAGTGCTGGCGTTGCACGAAGGGAAAAGAAGAATTGATACTGAGGAGTGTTCCTAGGGTTGTGGAAACTTTGAGGCTGTTCTTCGCAATTTTGTAAAGTGTTTCTTCTGATGCATGCTTTTTTGTGCATATTCATAACTTTGTATTGAAAAGGTCTTTCTCTATTTGCTGGCAGGGTTTTCTTGGTTTCCATTCCAAAGTATTGGTTGATGTATTTGCCAAATGTGCACTAACTGCTTTCTAAGCACTGCCACACTTAGACAACATGATGTGAAATGTAACCGCCGTTTTATGGCTTAAATGATGTTAAATGTAGTTAATTGGAAAAACTTTTAACTGCAGAGAATTTCCCTATGAATAGCCTTCATAATAACCATCTCACTATAAAACGCAAAATGCTTTGCTCACAAGGACAACTGTACACTTAGACCATGATGTGAAATGTAACCGCCGTTTTATGGCTTAAATGATGTTAAATGTAGTTAATTGGAAAAACTTTTAACTGCAGAGAATTTCCCTATGAATAGCCTTCATAATAACCATCTCACTATAAAACGCAAAATGCTTTGCTCACAAGGACAACTGTACTATAAAGGTGAAGTGTATTGATCAAATTACCTGAGATAATAAACTTCGGATGAATAACTCCTCTATTGATGAATGGGAGAAGTCTTTCCTTTTACCTAATACTGTTAGTGTGACGGGAAGGCAATTGAGAGAACAGTATTACGGAGTGCGTGGTTGTTTCAATCATAGTTTGTATTTTTAAGTTAAATAGCTGTGTGAAATTGTTGATGGAAAATGGCATTGGATTTTTTTACTGTTTCTGTTCCTGTTTGGGTTTTTTAAGCTGTAATTTCTTCAAAGTACAATCATCTTCCTTCCAATAAAAAGTTATAGGACTATATAAAAGTGGGTATGTATGGGGAAAGAGACTTAAAATGGTCAGTATTTGCAACAACTTGCAAAACTCAATAAAGAGAGAGCAATGACTTCTCCATACACGTTAGTGAAAAGTGAGGTCAGAACACAACTAGATCCGGGTACTGGAGATGTGCATACCAAAACGGGGAAGAGTTTAGGGCCCCAGAAAAGAGGAAAAAATATGGTGGAAGGGAGCTTAGAAGCAAATTAGATGTTCTATTTTTTTACTGCTCAGTGCATGCTCATTCCTTCACTTTCTGCTGAGTAGGCATTTCATGAATTCATTACAGTTCTGAGAAAGAAAAGCAAGATGATGGGTGTATCTGCCTTTTGTAACAGCTTGAGTTTCAGAATTGAGCAGAGATGTCAGCTACCTAGGCAACTTCAGACACGTAACTTGCAATCAACCTGATGCAGACCTTTTTTTATCTTTCAGAATACAAACAGAAAACTCTATATTTTTATTCAATATATAGTAATCACCTGTAGTTGCGTTTATGGGTGAAGAATTAAGTGAGAACTGAAGAGAATGGGATGGCTTTAAAAAACTCATTAATGGAACATTTTGGAATATCCTCAGAATTGCTGGTCAAAGTGAGTAGAGACAATACAGAGTATTCAGACATGCCTGTTCTTGAAGTGTGCTGTATGCCATGAAGTAAAAAAGACTGGAAGTTAAAAAGAACCACAAGGAGCTGATCAACTGTAGTATTCATATGACAAGCTTTAAAACTATTGCCCAAAAAGAAAGATGCACATATTTCAGGGGAAAGTACTCGACTATAAAAGCATGGCATAAGCTTTTCAACTTAATGCAGAAGGGGAGCAAGGAAGTAATATGAAATACTAAAATAATAATTGGATTTAAAATTGGTTCTGGTGAGGGAAGGTATGGAATTGATATTCATAACAGACATAGAAGCTCAGGATGGAAAGAAGGATGTATTATTGTTTGAGGTTTTATCTAAAAGATAGCCAAAGTTGACTTGGCTACTAAATGCGATTATGGTGTTCGAGAATTTTTCCTCTCAAATTTTTAAAGGCTGTATCAAAGCAGACAGCCTTTAGTTTTAGTTGAATTTGTCCATGTGACATGCTTTAAGAACATTAGACACAGGATTTGAATTATGGAGTTAAAAAATACATGTCTTAAGTTCGTATAACAATAGTTTTTATCTTCTTAGGAAAGTCTCCAAAGATTGAACTGGGCAAGCTAGTATATACTGAAGGTCTCAGGTATCAGCAAGACAAGCGAGGAAGGGAACCAGGTGCAGGAACAAGTTTCAGAAAAACATTGCCACATGTAAGCACCATAGGCGGGAAATGAACCATTGGACTACATCATTCAAGTCCAAAAACATAAGTATTAGTAAAATAAATCCTTTTTAATAAGGTAATAACCAAGACCAAATAATAATAACCAAGACCAGAATATTAGTTTTAAATACTGTCATATAATCGTGTCTTTGCGGTGAAGAGCCTGCATAATGTGTATCAGCTGGCCTAATTATTCTACTGTGTTGTTCTTGTTTCATTTGGTGTATACAAAGTATGAAAAATTGACCTAAAGGTCTTGAATGAACCAAAAAGTCATGTCATATAAATATACTTCACAGTAATTTGGAATAGGACTTAGTGTAGAAACAGACACAAAGCTGGGTTCCTTCATTCTGCATATCAGAAGAAATTATTCTTTGAAAAAGTTCTGAGATGATGTGAAATATCATGGGAGTGTGATCACCTTGTCATTTCATATATATGTAGGTATAGATAGATACAGATATATACACACGCATTATATATATGAAACCCCCATATAAAAAAAAAAATGTAAAAAACATTATCCTGTAGAAATGGAAAAGCTAGAGCAGAGGGCAACCAGAGTGAAACAGGGACTTGAGAATATCCGTGTATTCAAAAGGTGAGAGCGAGACAGGTCTGCAGTCTTTGGAAAGAGATTAAGAGGAGCCTTCTTTTTTAATGGCCAGGATTGATTCTGCAAGGCTGTTTGAGCTCATGTCAAGCACAACGCAAGGGGGCAAGAACTTAAGCTGGAGGAGAGGCCAAGCACCACAGGAATGCGGGTGGAATCTGAATAGCGATAAAACAGACATTTTTAATATGTTACATGCAAAATTCAGTTTGGATTAGTAGCAAGAGTTAGCTTGGCTAAGGGTTTTTAGAGTTCATTCCTTAATGCAATTCATTTTTGCTGGCTACCTTCAAACTTTGGAAGAATAATGTTTAGTTGATACCGGCGAGCTACACCGCCAAACTTTTAGCACCCAAAATTAAAAGCTCAGTTTAAAATGTGAACTAGATCAGAAGCCCATGGAGGCAGAAACTTGGCTGTGAAAAGGGGCTTTGATGTCCGTAATGTCTATTGTTTAATGTTTGGTTTTTGCTTTTAAATGCCAATGCACAGCATGGAGGCCTGGCCCTCCCATTGTGCAACAGAGGGTGCTTTGGGTGGTAGAGGGAAAAAAAAGGAGAAATCTTCCATCCTGCGAGCACAACGTTGACAGGTACGAAGGGTTTTGGAGATCTTTTTTAAGAAATAGCGTGCTAAAGTGTGCAAATCCAAAGTAAGCGTGCCACGCGTGCATGTGTGCAAGAGAAAGTTAGCAGGCAGTCAGGTTTTATCTCTTAATGAATAGAGACTGCTGAAGTAAGGGTTAGGTAATTGAGTTTATAATTAATTAGCCATAACCCTCATCAGATAAAGCAGTTGTCGAGATTTTTTTTTTATCTCCTTTCTCTCCCCAGGGCCTGCCCTTCTTTGTCCTTGCACTGACAGCCAGCACTTATCTTAGGCCTTCTCCAGGTCTGTGCCCATCAACCCCTCCTCCCTTGGGCTGATTTTTGGTGGTCAGCCGAGAGACCCTTATTGTCCTGTAAGGCTCACAATCAGCCTAGCTGTCGGGTGCCGGGATGATGAATTAGCGGTAGGAGTTAACGTGTAGGTGAACTCCAGATTGGACTCCCGATAGCTCGCAGAGCTGCTTCTGTGTGTTAGTCACTCTCCCCAGCACTGATATGCCACTGACACTTTGCAACAAAGAGGTTAAAAAGGTAGATTTAGTAAAAGAAATGGCGCGTTTCTCCAGAAAGTTAGGATGCTTACAAAGAACCCTTAATTTCTTCTGCTGTGCAATTCACTGCAACAATACCAAGAAATAAATTAGATTTTACACCGTTTCTTTTGGTGACCTTGTCTCCCTTATATTGTGGGTTGAACTAGTTTGCTTGCAGTAGGGGTAGAAACTTTAGACACGTATCTTAAAAGCATCAAGACTGTAAAAGGTGTCTAGACTCTCTGCCTGTTGAGCTAGATTAAGGGGATTTGCACATCGAATATATCCTCTATCAAAGCGCCGTCCTTTTATGGATGCACTGGAGAAAAGGAGCTTTCTTGCTGTGTTTACAGTAGGCCTGTGGCATTGAGCTTGGGTTTTTTTTAGACAGGTTTACCTGCTGGAGGAGAAAAATGTTCAGAAACAAGTCTGTGGGTTTTCTCTTCATCTGGAGTTTTTGAATTAGAGATAGACTCACGTGTCTTACAATATTGACTTCAGGCTTCAGATGAGCACCATTTCTCCTTAATCTGAGTGGCAGCACTAGAAAATGTAACTGTCTTGATGCAAGAAAGGCTTGATTCTTTTTGAAAATATATAAAGCATTATTCTTCTGTGGTCTCCTTAATTTCTAAGTAGACTGGTAAAGCTTTCCTTCTCCCTTGTCATTTCAGTGGCAATATGCGTTTTTAGTTTGACTTAAATTCTTTTTGGACTCAAGCAGCAGAAGCTTCCCTGGGCACACATATGCCTTTCTAGAATCTTACTGAAAGTTAAATCAGTAATATATTAGTTAACCTCCATTTAAGATGACAGTGTAAGTGCATAAAAGATATTACTAATGGCAGGACAAACCTGGTCCATTTTGGAATAATAGCTTAGCAATTGTCCTAGTGAGTCTTAGAAGCCTGCAGCTGCTGTGCTGTGATGCTTGTGGTTTATGAAGCTCTTCAGTTATGCAAGATGTGTACTTTATCCAAGCACAGGAAAGCAAGTTTTCATGTACCTCACTGCTAACTGATTGATCTAATGGAGGAGTAAAGGAAGCAATTCTGTGACTTATGTTTTGCATGAGTTGAGACAGGGAAAATTCCAATTAGAGACGCAGAAACTTTTTTTTTTCCACCAAGAGAGCGTTCAAGTATTGGAGCAGATATCTAAAGGGGCTGTGAAATCTCCATCCTTGGAGATGGCTCCAAGGTGACTTGGAGTTGACTCCTCAAGAGTCAACTGGACAAGGCCCTAAACCTGATCCATGTTGGCCTGGCTCTGAGCAGGGGGCTGGACTGGATGACCTCCAGAGGTCTTTCCAACATGGGTTGTTCTGATTCTGTAAATCTAGGTGGTGTTCAGGTAATCTAGTGAGCAAAGTCATGTTTTGTACATTGCTGACATTGACGCTTCTGGAACACTAGTGACATGTTGTATGTTTGTATTTCAGTGATTTTAGCTTCTCTTAGGTCAGTTAAAATAGGAAGAAAAGATTGTTGGAGGATCACTTCCGAGAAGAGTGAAAATCAGTGGTGGCCTAGTATAAGGTCCTCTGTTCTCAGCGGTAGAGTCCTGCTGCATTGCAGGTTCTGCTCATGTCTGATGGGAATACTGCTGCCATTCTGAAGGGCTTCGTGGAGGCAACTTGCTGGCACTTCTCACTAACACACAGATGAGAGAAAAATACAAATGCCCAAGGAAGCCTGAACACAAAATAGTTTCTGTACATGAGTCTTAACTCCCCCCCATCCCAAAACCTATGTATTCAATTCTTAGATTGTATGTAGTATATGGAGATGGAGTTGCCAGTGGGATATTGGAGTACCTTGATCAACCTCTCCAGCCCCATTTCACTAATTCTGTGATGAAAAAATGAAAACCTTTCTGCTGGTGATCAGCAATCTTTCTGCCCTCTTCTAATGTGGCTAGGGAAGCCTCTCGCAGCATGCATGGATTTTCCTACACGCAGCTCCTAGTTGTGGGTCAGAGCGGCTGGTTTTGCATCTTGCAACGGAAAGTGAATTAAAGGGAGCAAACAGCCTTCTCATCCCCCAAATAGGCACTTAGTTGTGTTTTATATGTGAGAGAGACCAAGCATGAATACAGTGGAAGAAAAGAAGATAACGGTAATCTCTGTAATGCAAGAACTGCGCCAAAATTTTTTCCAGGTTGAGAATTTGTACTTCAAATGAATATCAACCTTGTATTATGTTATCTCATGCAGAAGGATAACTAAGTGCACATTACTTTTAATTCTAGGAAACAGTGGAGGGAAAAATCTTTTGCTTTAAATTTGAGTCTGAAATGTAAGATATTGGGAAATACTATCCCTGAACATTTTTTTTTTTTTAAAAGCAAAGCTGACAGTGTCTTCTGGATTAATAGGATGGATTCAGTCTGGATTGAACTAGTGTTTACATGGTTGGTTTTATGACAGAAGAATATTCTTCTTGTTTAGTTTTCACTGGGTTGTTTTTTTTAATCAACAGTGTATTGTAAATATATATTACATATATAAAAACCTAATAAATCATATATATAGAACTAATAATAAACTACATATAAATGTAGTTAATGTAGTTGTGGTTTCAAGTTCTTTTCTGTTAAACAGGACACATTTTCTTTTCTAATACCTATTTTACTATAGGTATTAGAGAAAACTGTGTGTATAGTAGATCAACTCAGTTTCAGGCTTTTTAGTTGCTGTTGGTAAAGGAAAATGACATGCTTTGTTCCTAAAGGAATGTTTAAATGAGGTTTTAGCTGTCATCTTCAAATGTTCAGATCTTCAGAAACAAGTAGAGTATGTTATAGGACATGTTAAAGAATGTCCATGTTTTAAGTCAATACTGAGATTTAGTTATACTAAATAGAGAAGTATGGAGGAAAGAGATAATTAAAATTTTGTAGCCCTTCAAAGCTTAGAAAATAGTAACGTCTACACGAAGATCACAGGGAGGATGTTTAAAGCAGTGGACTGCAGCTGAGAGGTACCTTACTCTTACCGACTCAGCCACAGACCACGGCCTTCGGTAAAATGAATAAAATTCTTGGTTTTATGGACAACAGTATAACAACAACTTCATTATTTTGCAGGAGTCATGGGAAATACAGTTAAATTTTTCATTATACCAGTACCAAAAGTTGTCTCATCTTTGTGCTGTGGCACTTCACTAATATACTTACTGCAAAACTGAAGCTGCAGTTAGATGCGGTCCGGTCCCGTGTATGTTCACAATCCTGATACCTGCTGTGCATCGGTGTCTCATGCATCATTATGTCCCAGGAGTGTTGGGGTGGTACACTTAAGTGAAGTATCAAAATACTCTGGTGATTCAAAAGAAAAACTTTGCATTGAAAACACAGAAAACAAGGCCTAGAGATGGATGGTGTAACCCAATTTTCTTTGCTGTTTTCAAAGCTGGGATTTTCCTGGGTTCTTTTTTGCTAATTGCTGATAACAGTATCACCATTGTTTTAAGTGTCTGTGAGTTTGGAAGATGGGAGAATGTTTCTGAAAGACTGGGCAAGAGTCATGAATGCAAATAAACATCCTTTTGAGATTATAAGCCAACACTGACACTAATAGCAGCTAATACTGTGATATTACAGACAGTTCAGCGATCCCGTCGTCCTAGAAGGCTGTGATGTATTGCCTGTAGCAGTCTGATTTCTGTTCTTCCAGGGTATTAATTGTTTGTTTTTAAATCTCTAGGATACAGCATGAAGTACATACTGTTTTGTTTTGCATTTTAAACACTCAAATTACGGTACCGTTTTACAGGGTGTTCTGAGAGATGCTAGGGACAGTGATGGAAGCTTTCAAATGGTGAAAGCTTATTTTAATTTTTTTTTAAAATAACAAACTTGATGTAGTAAGAGGAAAGTTGGAATGACTGGACTTAAGACTTGCCACTTTGCAGTTAGGAATTTGAGGGCCTTCAAGGCATTCAGGCTTGCAAAGAAGCAGTTTAAGCGCAGTGATAAGATAGCAAAACCTTCTGTTTTAGGCAACCTGGATAAAGTTGCAGGGATAATTTAAATCATGACATATTTGCAAATCTGTTCTAGTTGTAGGAAACAAAGAAACTGGGCTTTTTTCCTGGAAGGTGTCATTGAGAGAAAGCTGTGATTTCCTGGGCGACGTCGGTGCTTTCTTCCCCACTCTGGTGATTTCAGAGCAGAGATTGATGGGCCCCTCTTCCTTAACGAGTTTTCTAAATTGATTTGATTATTGGTTTTTGTCACTTTTGTAGAACTAACATGGAAATGGCAGAAAAAAGTCTGACTGACACACCCAAGCACGGGGTATTAAAGTTGGTAGTACCAAGTATCACCATCAGCCATAATTGACAAATAATACCCCTCATAAATACTGCCAGTCTTTTCAATTAGTTTTCATCTCAAATTCGGAATGCAAAATGATGGCCTGTCAACTGACAATGGATGACAAAAATTAATAAATTGTCTTCTAAATAGTATGGACACTTAAGAAAAATTGGGCAGCCAATTTAGCACAGCATGAACCGGGGGGAACCTTTTGTACTGTTGCCTTGCCACTAATGTTGTCTGGGTCTTTATTAATGGTGCTTGGCTGCTGCTGACAGTTTTGTTGCTACTGGCAACTTTCTTCATTAAAATTAAAGCCAGCGTCAAATCCCATTAGCCGCACTCTGGGTACCTTGCATTTTTTTTTTTTTTTTTTTTTTTTTTTTTTTTCAAAAAAAAATTTTTTTTTAATTTTTTTTTTTTTTTTTTTTTTTTTTTTTTGTCCATACAAACATGTTCTTTATCTATATAAAGTTGGAAGAGGTGATTAAAAATTAGTCTTTTGTCTTGTCCGTGGCTGATTACTTAACTAAATAATGGATTATATTTTTTTGAGGGAGATTGTCTCCAACATGTTACAGCATGCCTAGTCTACAGGCAAGTAACTGCACAGAGAAATCCATAAATGATCTTTATAAATTACCTCTTGTGAACATAGTGTTCTTCTGTATCGCCTGCAAGCTAATTGGTTCTCAGATACTCTCTCATAAAACAGTAATAGCCTCTGGAGGAGAGCGGCTCCTCTGTATGGTATTCTTCTGTTGCCTGTTCAACTAAAATATTAATGATGTTGCACATATGCTTAAAATCTAGTGATCAACATGTGTGAAAGACTACTCTTATAGGGAAAATATGCTGTGTGTATCTTTACATGATTTTTGGGAGGAGCGAATATCATTGTTTCTGGAAACATCTTTTGGTTTTCTGCTTTTAAAAGTGCTGGATTGACTCCTTCAGACATTAAGTCTTCATTCGTAGAAATATATAGTGCTGGATAACAGCCTTTGCTCTACCTGCTGTCGCTACTGATTACTCTAAAACATTAAAATGCTGAGTGACTAGTGCATT
This sequence comes from Aptenodytes forsteri, assembly GCF_000699145.1. Lineage (NCBI taxonomy): Eukaryota > Metazoa > Chordata > Aves > Sphenisciformes > Spheniscidae > Aptenodytes > Aptenodytes forsteri. The sequence continues at coordinate 612,645 of NW_008795936.1, forward strand.
AAATTACCTGAGGTATGTCAAAGCAATCCATATTCTGTATTACAAATCGCACATAAAGAGTTGGCCCTAACTTTAAGGCTTCACGTGGAAAAATCTGATGCTACAAGAAATGTCTCACAGATGTGCTGCCAGAAATGCCTAAAGCATGGTCTAGCTGTGTGCTTTTGCTAATGGGATACTCTTTCCGGAGCATCACACTTTGCCACCACCTTATATAGCAGCCATTTCTACGGGTAGACATTTCCAAGAGAATTTAGTCACTGCCACCTTCATAACAACATCTTGTGTTAATTATACTCCTTTGGGCTTGTGGGCCAGACCACCCTAGCTAGTGTCACATAATGTGCCTTTTCTGACATCATTTGGGTATGAGCCAGTGATCCAAGAATGTATCATCTGCTTCCTGATTCTTAAGGCTTCTGATAGATGGAAATGCCTTGTGAAATGCAAAATATGGTCCGAGTTTACATCTGTGTGACGGGTTGGGTTTACATCCCAAGTGTACTGTAACATGCTTCTGAGTGGGCAGAGAGGTAGGACGAAGTCTTCTGTCGACACCTTATTTTTGCTGTTATGACAATAAAAATGTCCTTTGATTCAGAAAGTAGGAAGTGAGATGGTTCGTCTTGTGCCCAGGCTTTGAAGCAGCAGCACCATGAAACTGCAGGTAAACCCAGGCTGAAGTGTAAGGGAGCGCCGATGGGTTCGTTGCAGAAAACCAGCAAATGCTTCAGATGCTAATGTCTCCTGACGCACTAATTTCCTATCAGTATAAATAGAGCAAGTGCTGTATATGAAACACCATTTAAATGTTCACTTAAATGGTTATGTTTGGGAATGATCTTATATGGTAAGTGAAAAACAATTAACAGTTTAAATGGTCTTTTAAACTGATGCATTTACACCAATTTTTTGACTAAAATATGTGCTGCATGGCTCAAATCTGAATTTCAATTCAGTTGAAATGTAGATTAAGTGACCCTATTGTTCTCAAGAATGGATACTTTATGGAAGGAAAATAAACTGGTGACATTGAATTAACATCCATCTAATAAATCCAAGTTGCGCCTTAGCTTTTCTGCTAAATCTTCTTGGTTTAAAAAATAATAAAAAAAGGTGTCAGTAGTTAATTGTTGACTGAAGCTTAATATCTGTTGAAGCAAATGAGCCATGAAATATACTACATAGGAAGCATTGTATCTGGAGTGATTTTAACATTAAAACAATATTACAATTTTTAACTTGCTGACACATTATGCAGAATCCTTTATTTTGAAATTGCACTGATTAATGCTAAGCTTGGTAAGTGGGGGAGAGGAGGAGTGTATGCTGTATATAAGGCAAAGCAGGCCCAGACAAAACTAGGGTTTTGTCAGAAGTACTGTTTTTTTCTCAGAAGTACTGGTTTGAGGTATATTAAATAAATTTTGGGTTGTCTCAGGTTATTACTTCAGGAATCCTAATAATAACCTTGTCAAAAGCATTGATTTATAATTTCTCAGAAAAGTTCTTTCAAATGGCAATGTCTGTCATATTTTGTTAACTGTAATTTCTATAACACCTATCATAGTAAAAATTGATTACTTCTGTTAATGACAGAAGTAGCTTTGCCTTTTTATAGTAACAATTTAAGAACACAGTGTAATAAACCTGTATTTGAAAGTTGTCTTCAGATTGTACCCTTAAATCCTTGGAAATGGCCTTGGATGGGTTTTCACTGGGGTTCAGGGAGACAATGTACATGTGGAGTTACATTGATACAGAAGAGTCATCAAATATACAGTATAGAGCAGGCAGTGAGGAGGCTTCAGAAACGTTGATTACAAGTTTGTGCTAAAGAGAGGTGCCAGTCTCCTTCACTGACCCTGCTGGTGCTGTGGGTTGCTTTGGGGAACTGGGGAAGTTCCTTTTTTCTCCACTAGATGTTGAGTTGGTCTTTGACGAAAGGTGAAAACCCACAGATCCTTGTTTCCTGTCTTCTCCTAGAGATCTGGTGATCAGCAGAAGTCATCTAACGTGTTGTGTGTTGGGTTTTTTCAGGGAAGTGTTACACCCAGTAAAATGCATTTCTTCTCTCAAAGGACCAGTGTGACTCAAGTCATGGCCCTTGACCAGTGCTAGAAGGTTTTTGGGTGAATAGCTACACGTTTTTATATACTTCAACCTAAAGCCAGAATTATTTTCTTTACAGATGATAAAGTACAGATTGATTTATCAGCACAATCGGAAGTCATTTGATTGCAAGAAAAAAAGACAGTTATGTATGTTCTGAAAAGGATTATTTAAAAAGACGTGTCTCTGCTGCCCCTAGTAAATATAACATCGTTTTTATAAACTGTTTAGCTCAATGTCTACTCAGATGTCAAGCACATAGCAAAGGGATGCGGTTGTAGCTGTCTCTTTATACAGTTGCCTGTTTGTGTCTGGGCATGTTCTACATTTATCTGAATATTTTCCTCTTGTTTAAGATGAAATTGAGAGCACAAGTTCTTCAATGCATTTGCTTGAATGCAGGCTATAGTTGGCAGTTCTTTGTGTCCAGAATGGGCTGTGGTCTTCAGAGTATATATTACATCTCAGGTGTCACAAGATGGTGGCTTTGCTCCCTCGTGTCCTCTTGGAACAGCATGGTGGCCTCCGTGTAACCAGCTTGGATGCCATCTCGGTGTGGAGTAGGGCAGCGTCTACATTTTTTCCTCTCTTCACAAAACATGAAAAACTGTACCAGAGAGTCTATTCTAAAGAAAACAAAGTGTATATTTATGTTACAACTATATTAAAAGATCCTTTCCAAAGTGATCCTTGTTGTAATGATCAGGTATGACAAGAAATATGGTTATGACTATATGAGTTTTCCCATTTTCTGCAGCTCTTTTAAGAACATGAAACATGATTTTGTGATCTTTAGGAAATAGGATCTGGCTTAAACTCAGTTATGTCATGTTTGACTCAACCATTTTAATGGGTAACCCCTTTTAGCCCATTAACGTATCTGCTCGTGTGACTGCTCTTTCTGACTTACCTTCTGTTAACTTACAAAACTGCAGGTATGTGAATGCCTTAAATGAGGCATAAAGCATTTCTAAACTAATTTCTTGAGACAGACGTAGCACTTGTGATCCCTCTCTGAACTAAGCACAATTGCTGCCTCTTGATTTTGGATCTTTTTGGCAGTTAACATGCAGGGACATTGACACATCTTCCCTCAAAATCCATCTGTACGTACCACTTGGTGCTAGGCCAGCAAGAAAACGTGCCTGGTGTGGAGAGACATTTCACTCACTGAGTTTTAGAATTATGGGTACATTTTGTAACGTTTCAGTAGCTCTGAAGCAGCTCTATGTCTTGAAGATGCTAATTCAATATGTACAATTTCCCTTAGCAGGTAAGGTGAATCAGTTAAAGAGGGTGAAGGAATATTTTCTCATTAAGTTCCTTATTCTTTTTTTCCTGCTATAATGATGAGCGGATACTAGTTGCCCAACATACATTAACTGCACCTCTGAAAGATCTTCGTGATGAAAGTCATCCTCATTCCTGTTCCTCTGAGTGAATTGGACATCTGAAGTATATAAACAGTATGACAAGTCAGAGCATGCAATTATCATTTCTCTGTGTGTATACACACACATGTATATATATTTTCTTTTTTTCTTGGTCTTAGGAGAGATTTGAGGAAGGAGAATGGGGTGGGTGGAAGGAGGAGTGATGGACCATCTTTGCAGTGTTGAACTAGTTCAGTGCGTCCTGGGAGGCTGGTCACATCACGAAGCAGTCCAGGTAGTGTCACTTCCTGTCCAGCAAGTGTATATAGTGGGGTCATTGTTGCCAACGATCCTGTCACAAGGTATAAAAGTAAAGAAAAATAAGGCAATCAGGAAATACTGTTAACTGGAATAACGAAGAAGGTACCCTTCTACTGTAGAAGAGAAGAAGATATTTCTTATCTTACCTGTACAAATGTTTAAGGACCAGAGGTATAACTGTTCAGCAAAATTATTTTTTTAATGCAGGACACTCCTTTTGATTAACAAATAAAAAAAAATTTTAAAACTCCTATTACGGTGCAGGGTTTCTGAGGGTTGTTCATGGAGACCTTTTTGATTCCAAAATTTCACAACATGAAGTGTGAATCCTTTCTGCACAATAATACGGAATACAGTTTAAAAAAAAAAAAACCCCACACTTTTTTTTTCTGCCAGTGTTCTTGGTTTTGTTATTCAGTAGATGCTGTATTAAATTGGATTTTGTGTCCATCATTATTAAAATGTGAAGTGTGTCGGTCACAAAGCATACATTTCAGGGCAGTTAGCTGAATAATTCTTTTCTTTATTATCCCAAATTACTGCTGAGCTCTGGAGAGGTGAGCAGTTTAGCCAATTATTGCCATTTGAGCTGGATTTGTGGGTGATTAGCTCCTGGTCGAATTCAGTCCTGGCAAGGGCTTTGAAGCCTTCGCTTGTGTGATTTTCACAGCAGTGAGGTAGGAATAGACGCGGCTAATGACAGGAAGGTCGCGTGGGTTATGTGACCTGTGCGGGGGGGGCTTGGGTTTAGCAAATAGGGCATCCACAATAACAAGTGTGTCACTAACCCTGCCGTGCATAATCGGAGTTTTATAGGATTGTTGGAGATGCTGACAGCTCAATTAAAGTGTAACCCTTTGTACCATATACCCTGGCAGAATGACAGAAATATTACCAACAAAAAAGGGAGGGGGCCACAAGGGAACTGGTTAAAGATCCAGTATTCTTTTTCTTTCCCCCCTTCATCGGAGCCTGCACAGAACAAGCTGCAAAAAGCATCCATTTGTGAAATAATAGGTTGTCCGGGGGAGGGGTATGGTGCCAAACATGGCTACAAAAAAAAGCTGCTCTTAAGTGGTCTTCCTGATGTTTCTATGGAAACACTATAGTATCAGGATAGAAAGTTAAAATTGGGTTTTAAGCTTTTCATGGCTTTTCTCCCATGAGCTCCTCTCTCCCCCCTCAGGGTTCAGGGAATGGAGCACTACTATAACGAGAGCCATATCATCTACCTAGAAGTAGTAATGTCTGCACGATAATTCCTTTTTTTATATCATCCCACACACACTGCTCAGTTTGTTTCTTAAGGGAAATAAATGTTCTGTTACTTCTTTTTCATGCCTGACCCTGCAGCCGTTTCTACTGCTGCGAATGTTTCCACTCTTAGAGCCTTTTCCAAATTAACTGTGCCACGCAGTCATGTTTGCTTGCACTGAATCAGTTTCCCAACATTGTTTTTCCTTTTAATTTTAGTCTAGAGTAGCAGTGTTTCACCAAGCTGATTGGCGTGGATGCTAACTTCATTTGTGGCCAGCGTAGTTAGAGCGCAGTGCATGATGCTGGAGCTGCAGCAAGAGGTAAGAGTTCAAACGGAGCTGAGCGCTGCCGGCTCCTCCACTGCTGACTTAGACCCCTTGGCATCAGCCGTCTGGTTTCTCTGACACTAAAATAATGATTTGCATCACAGTGCATTTCACATTAGTGCTGACGATGGTGTCAGGGAAACCAGAACTGCCAATGCCAAGGGGTTAATAAACCAACTACTTGAGATTATTAAGGGCTGTGATTATTTTTTTTTAACAGTCCAGGGTAAGTGGAACAAACCTTGGAAGGCAACAGCGGCAGAAACTACTGTAAAGCAGAAAAATACTGTGACTTGCTAGGTGCTGTGCCTTCGTCAGAGTGGTAAACTGGTTTTAGAGAGAGGTATGTGCCATTCCTTTAAATAAATAATTGCATTTATAACACAAGAGTGTTAAACTCTGTAGAAATAATGATAAACTAAGGCTAACGAAAGAGCGCCCCTTTCACAAAGCTGTCAATTGAAGGAGAACTCAAGAAGTATCCTACTTTGTTGAGCATCTCTGTCCTTCAACTATGTGTTGTCTTTTGACGTGCCTGTTTGGGCGTCTGGAGTATTATCCTGGCCGTTGTGCAGACGGATGCAGCTTTGGACTTGTGACGCTCTGCCGGAGCAGTGTGTTTATTGCTCCATCTGGATACTGCCGTAGGGCTGGGTCTTCAGCTTTCTGTTCAAATTCTTCTTTGGACACCAGGGTGACTGCTCTTGCATTATCATCTTTTTGCCTCTTAAGAAAGTTGCTCGTTAGGTGGGTGAATGTGATGTGCTAGATGATGGCTTCCTGTTCTCTAGTCCCCAAATTGCAGTGCAGTTGTCTCTTCTCAACCACATTGTGCTTTTATGTAAGATTAGTAGGTTCCTATGCTCAGCAACATCCTTGAGGAATCCTTGTCCATGCCATGTTGGAAGTACATAACCCTACCTTTTAAAAAAACTGCAGCTGCAAGCTGGGAAATTGTGAAAACTTCCCTTAAAATTATTTGCTGCATATCAGAAGAACTTGTGCATTACCTGCAGTTGGCAGGTAAGGTCAAACTCTGGAGGATAAATTGTTGGAGCAATCATTAAAAATAAAAGCGCAATAACAGTGAGCACTAAGTTTGTTCTTCCCATTTACCACGTCTTTAGTGCTGAGATTCCTTGCAGGAATTTGGTAGCCATTCTTTGTTGGAGGTGGCAATCTTCATTGCCAGTGCTACAATGAACTGTAAGACTTGCTTAATCAGCATTGGGATTTTTTTTAGTAAATCTTTCTAATTTTTTTTTTAGTAGCTTGTGTGCAGAGAGCTTGGAAGATAATGGGTTGCAGGTTGATTGTCCTTCAAGTTTTAGCAAAGCTATTATCTTTTGCTCCAAGTCAGATCTTAGATCCTCTCTTTTCTTTGTCTCCAGATGGAAATAGTGGCTGATCAGCCTCAGCATTAGGTAACCATTCATGGTGTAATTACCTGCTGCGCTGAGTTATTGCTGCCTTGTGTTTAGGGAATGTTAGAAGAGAATTGGGTTCAATGTTCTGATTTCATTTTCTCGTAAAGCTGGTGTATAACATAAATTTGAATAGTTTCTTCAATGGGGAAGCATCTTTGAATCTGTAGCAAAACTCTGCTACTGCTGTAGTGCTAGTTTTTAAGGAAGGGTTTTTTTTCCTGTGTGCCTGACTACAGTAAGAATGTACTGGGTCTTTTAGGGGTTTTTTGCAACATTTTTGTTAGATACTGAAATTTGAGAACATTTGAGATCTCCTGTTTTCAGATCTCTTTAGAAGCGCTCCACTTTCTTGTAGCCTTTGTTATGTGGTTCAGTTGGTCCCCAATTGTGCCCTGTTACTGTAAGAGACATTTACTACAGGTTTCCAACTGTAAAAATTTAAACAGCTTCATAGCTAATTGACCAAAAGACCAAGCAGCATTCCCTTAAATTCCTGAGAAAAAAAGACTTAAGTTTGGGAAGTCAAGAAAACAAGTTACGTTTCTGTGGAAGATTCCAAATACATTGGGCGTCTTCAGCATTTTATTCCCTAGAGGATTAGTTGCGTACACTGGTGTCTGTTCAAATTAATTGTTGGAGAGAGAGCAGCAACTACCATAAGCTTCCTATAGCGTGCAAGTATTGTTTGTAGGTGAAATAGTTTGAGCTGGTGTCTACCAGATGCTGGAAGAATGGACTTTAAGACTAGAAACCTGTTACAGTTAAATAGTCTGGAAGCAAAAAGTACCAATTAAGAATTAATCTCTTGTTTGTTATTAGGACAAGCTAGACTAGTTCCAATGCTGCTGGCCAGACTACCTAGAGTTGGCTAGTCATGCAAACCTGGAGGATTTACCAGCATTTGTTCACCGTGTTAATAGATTTAAAAGGAAGCAGATGTTTTGTTGACCAGAATTCATATGTAACAGTTAGTTTGTGATCCTGGCTATGAATGGTTGCCTTTGCAGTTATTTGAGGGAGGATGTTTCTGACAAGTGTGAGTTTTTATTTTGTGAACAGGATGCAAATGATAGAGCTGTAGAAAATTCATAGCACTGCTAGCTGCTAATCATAGTTACAAGAACTAAAGACCTGAGTAGAAAATTAAGAATTTATGCTGTTAACGATTAAGTGCGAGATTACATACTTCATTCTGTCAAAACAGCATCAGGGTGTAACAGTATGAGGTTGGCTAAAAATTAGGGAAGGGAAGAAGAAAAAGCTTGCATGATGCCAGTACCTCAGCCATGGCAGTGGTGTAAGCTTCTGAAAGAAAACAGAAACCAGAAGTACCCTATTTCCTTCTCCAGAAGGTCCAGTCTTGGCTCTGCTGACTTTGAGGGCTCTACCATTTTTACTTGGCATGCCAAGAAAAGTCAAATGTACCAAATCCTATTAAAACAAACAAAAAAACCCCAAAAACCTCAAGTCAAGTGCTACAGCTGGAGCAAATGCAAAGAGACATGCAGTCGGTGAAGCTGTGATCACTGGTATTATCCTGTTTGTGAAACGCTTTGTATTTTGTGGCCCCTGGAAAATCCAAAATACATGGGAGAGCAGGAAAATTAAAATGGAGCACAACAGGGCATGCGAAGCATGCTGCTCCACACACAGTATTAATTCTGCGGGCCAAGCAGTGGCTGTAGACATCTCTTGATGATCAGCATGTGCGTTTTTGATGACATTTATTTGTGGGAAGTATGTAAGTCTATTCTGCTACCATCTGTCCAGCCTGTCTGAAAAATTAAGGCGGCTCACCTACCAGCATCTTTGATGCAGTATTAAGCAACTCCAAGAGGTCAGTTTTTTAAATGCAGATAATTTGGTGCTTAAAGCCTGAAATATTCCCATAAAACAAATTCATAATTGTTTAACCATTTGTCTTCATTTGTTGTTTAAGCAAGCAAGGTTTGTAGCTCATGGGAAGGCATCTGGAGCAGCGAGATTTAGCTGATTACTGTGTATTCAGATGAACTGTGTATATTATGCGTAGTGGTCCCTTGACCGGTGTTGGGTGCTTTTTTTTTTTTTACCTTAAGTCCAATCAATCCTACACTGGTGACTTTTCATTAGCTGCTCCTGCTCTCACAGTAATGATTGGGATGCAGAGCCTGATGGCAGTCTGTAACTTCTCCCGGTGCCCTGAAGCTCAACAACGTAAGCTGATTGACTCAGTTAGGGCCCCAGTCTCTAACAGCAAATGCAATCAATAAATCTTTGTTGGTAAATAATTGCTATTGAACAGAGTTTTAATATAAATTTATGAGTGGTGTTTTATCACAGCTTGAGGCTACAGCAAGCCACTGAGTGATGGATTTCAGATAACACTTACATTCATTACATTAACTTTGTAAGTTATTTAAAGCTTGTACACTTAACATTGCTTTTGGCTTGCAATGACCTCCTGGGACTAGACGTAGCATACACATTACTAATAAAGAGCTCGCAGTATGTGCAGACGGTTCCTCCGTTTGCTCTGTATGGTGACGCAGTTCCTCGAGCAAAACCTGAGAAGTGAAGTTCGTGCACTCCGGTTGAAGTCTTTTTCCTGTGGCTCATTAGAAGTACAAGCTAGCGCAGTCTGGTAGGAGAAGCGTTCCTCCGTTAGACGCAGAATTGCAATTTTGGAGGGAAGGCGGTAAAAAAAACCCTTAATTTGAAGTGTAAAATTCTTCTCAGTTTGTGAGCAATTGGAGGTGTTAAATTCTTAGTGTTGAATCTGGAGGCTTTGCATCAGCTACACCGAACTGCAGGGCTAAAATTGCAAGTGGAAGACTGTAACAATGAAAGATTTCATACAAATCATGAGAAATAATATTATCCAATTAATAATAATTTGAGGCAGAGATTATTTTGACAAAAAAAAAAAAATTGGTATTTTGAAGTAGAAGTTGATTTACCTAGTCCCTTACTGCATAGCTTGGAGACTAAATGTGATTTTTGTGATGTGCTGTGTGTACGTGGGGTCTGTTTGGCTGTGACTGGAGATGTGCCCAAGCTACCTCTAAATTGCCTCGGAGGTACCAAAGGTCAGTGGGAACCCATGTATCTCGTTTCCTAGGCAGACTATCTGATGTGACTTAAATGTAGACATCATGTGACTGAAGTGAAGGGCTTTTTCTTTTTTTTTAAAGTAACATTTCTTGTCATATCTGGGCCTCTTTTTTTTTTTTTTTAAGTTTAGTAATGTTAGAGTGCATTTATAACTGATCTAAACTCAGATACTAAGAGCGTTTTTCCAGACCATTCTATATAATTACCACAGACAAAGTGGTGGTCCCTGGC
>NW_008795936.1:622888-640722 GCF_000699145.1 Aptenodytes forsteri
ATTTCTGGGCCTCTTTTTTTTTTTTTTTAAGTTTAGTAATGTTAGAGTGCATTTATAACTGATCTAAACTCAGATACTAAGAGCGTTTTTCCAGACCATTCTATATAATTACCACAGGACAAAGTGGGGTCTCTGGCCTTGGGGAAAAAATGTGTGGTTTATATGGGCTTCTCTGCTTCATAACACTTTAAGTTAGCTCCTTGTATTCAGAGCAGTTTCCTCTGCAGGTACTGGAAGATATTTTAAATTCTCACATAATATGAAAATCTATTCTTTTTGCCAAGGTAGTGACTAAAGAAAAAGGATTGGGAAGTCTGGTTTGTTAGTTAGGCACAAATAGGTACATCATCTGTATTTACTGCTGAGTATTTTTTTAACACGAAAGCATAGAATTCCACTTCAAAAGCAAGGTGAAACCCCATTTGGATAATTTTCTTCATTTAGATCCAAAAATAGAATTTCATAATTCACACCTGGATAGTAGCAAAACCTCTATGTAGTAAAAATCATGAAAGTAGTGGGGTTTTACTATTTATTGAGTTAATAATTGTCATGAATTGAAAATTAAGTAAGTAATGACACGTTTTCTGTATAGCAAAGGGACAGTTAAAACGGTGTGAAATATATATATATTTTACTTTCTTCAAAACTTCAAAAAAAGGCAAGGGGGCAGCAGGGGGGAGGGGGGATCACCGTTGTGATCCTTACAGCGTTTTCCCCATTAAAAGCTCTGAAGAACAGACCAGTGCAGGGAAACAGTAATTTTTGATCCCCACAGCACAGCGATAACTAGAATTGTGTCCCCCTAAACGCAAGCGAACGTGCTGCAGGTGAGATATGAAAGATTGGAAAGGTGAAGCGACAGATCACCTACTATAGACAAACATACAAGTCAAAGGCAGAAACAAGCTTTCATTTTTTAATAGAAGAAAACAACGTCTCTAACCACTGGAAGGCGGTAATTGGGATGTGCGACTCGCACTCGCGGAAGCTTTTGTAAGAAAGCGTTTCAGAAACCCCATTCTCTCTTGTAAAAGTTTGAGTTGTAGCAAGGAACAGCACAAAAAAAAGCAGTCTGACCCCCAGACGGTCAGAAAGTTCGGAGTTTGTACCACTGTGTAATTCAGTCATCCGACACAAGCTTTTCTTTACAGTCCCATCCACAGATTGCTTTGAATCACGAAGCGTTGTTCTCTGAAGTTTTATTCAAAGTGCATGTCCAGGAACAGGCAGTTGTGAACTTGGCTTTTCCGCTGGTATCATCTCTGCAGTTGCAAAAGGAGAGTTGTTAGTTCATGTGGATTGTGGTAAGGGACTTCAACATCTCTTCAACAGAAAGTTACAACAACTGGAATGGAGGGAGAAAAAAATTTGCCTAGCTCTGGAGGACTTCTGCTCACGCAGAACTGCCCCTTGTCCCCTCATGGCTTTGGGAGTGGGTTTGCAGTGAGATCGCTTTATAAAGCTGCAGGTTTAATGGAAAAACAGATCATATAACTTGCTTTCAAGGTTTTAACCCGCTTTAACAAAAACAACTCCGTAGGAATGGGAAACACCATGCTTAGTAGTGCATCTTTCTCTGTTCTGTTTTCCCATTTGTTAAGTTCCATGGAAAACGAGAATGGAAAAACTCATTTTATGGGGATTAGAGATCTGAAGTTTGTATTGGTTTAGATTCCTAGTTATGATTTAATGAAATGAAATATAAGTGTCCACTTTTATCTGAACTTGATCTGTGGAACTAGTGAGTCCGTGTGGTACATACTGTACATAGTGTCTCCACCGGGACATTTCGGTAAGACTTTCAATCACCAAAGTACTGTATGAACTCATTAGGAACTGCTTTCTGACTTGTTTTTGGAAATTAAAATTTCCTAAGGAAGTGCATTGCTAAAGCATGGGTTTTGATGTACCACCCTCAGTGTGCTACAGCATGTTAGATTTTGCTTTTCCAATTGACTTTCTATTTTTAAGCTGAGAACTGGTGTAATATGCGGTAGTAGTCCTTGTCCATTTAAACACATGATGACTTTTTATCTCAACTGTTGATTGTTGGCATTCATCAGTGATGTTTAGGTTGAATACGATTTCTGGAAAGGTGAGTCACCTTGCCCACCTCCTTTCCTCTTTGATCACACCTCTTTCATTAAATTATCCAGAATTTATTGGAAGAACTTTGTATTTGCCCTGTTTCCATTTTGCTGCTCTTGCCTGGAATTGATGTCTTTTTTGCTGGAATGAATAGCCAGGAGGATTTCCATTGCAGTGTCACCTTACTGCAAAGGGAATGAGAACATAAACGTGTGCTCTTCCCTGCTTGTGGAGAGGCTGAGTCTGGACAACAAGGAATCCCCAGGAACACGCTGAAGGGAGCACAAGCCACACAGTAGGATCCTCACTCAGCCTGGGTCTCATCATTTATTTCGGAGGGCTAGGAAATGCAACGAGTGTGGTGTCTTTATCAAGCAGGAGCATGTATGGGTAACCTTACTCTGTGTCACATTAAAATGTGCTTTCCTGAGGCATGGAATTCAGTGCAAAAGGGGTTCCTCTACCCGTTGGACAAAGCCAGCGCTGATACAGTCTTTCTCTGTTTATGTGACTTGCTTTATGAAAGCCGTACTTAGAGCTTTTCCTCCTGAATTGCAAGGACTGAAGCTGCCGATGGAGAAAATGTGCATCATGGGAGAAGCAGGGGAAAATGAGTAACTTGCAGGAGAAAGCATATCTAAAAATGTTGGCAATTATATTTATCTTTTTCTGTGTCTTAAATAGTTGTGTGTTGGCAAAAGAGTGTTTAATCTTTCCCCCCCCCCCCAACAGGGTATGCTGCTAAAGCGAAGTGGCAAGTCATTGAATAAAGAGTGGAAGAAGAAATATGTGACGTTGTGCGACAATGGTGTGCTGACCTACCATCCTAGTTTACATGTAAGTACACTGTGCTCTCTGAATGTTCAGCGTCAGGCCCTGATAAAGCAGTGTTAACGAGTTCATCTTGACGTGTTTTTGTTGAGCACTCTTTGGTGGAGGAACTTGTTTGTCTCTCTTCATTCCCCTCCCTCTCAAAAAGGCATAATCTGAAATAAAATTCCCTGGTGTGAGTCCAAGTACAGTCAAGTTCCTTTGAATCCCCTGGAACTGCAGTTCCCTTGCATCCCAGGAGGCAGCTGAAATAGTTTAAGCCTTTATTTTGTGCTGATGCTTTTATGGACTTGTTGTCGATCCCGGGATTAAAAAAACAGGGCATTTTGTAAGAAAAAGTGTCCTAGATGTAGTAAAGAGTGAGGAAAGTTTCTGGTATTTGTCAGCATGCAGTGGTTATGGTTTATTCAGAAGTAATTCTGAGCAGCCTTTTGAAAATAGCATAGCTATTAAAATATGTGCCATAAAACTTTTTCATGTTAAGGCATCTATCATTGTCTCTGCCCAAGGATCCTGTCTGTCCTTCTCAGTGTGTGTAGCACAATCCCTAGGTACAGTTTTGGGGGTGGAAGGCGCACAGTGATCTGGCTGGGAACTAGCCCACCCCATCTGCCCCGGCCATGCCAGCAGGAGGAAAGGTGAGATTTGTCAGAGCTCATTCCATGCCAGAGCAGTTCAAAAGACCAAGCCAATGTGGAGACTCCAGATCTTGAAACTCGCAGGGGATTCCCAGCTCCTTCGCTTGCTCTGTAGTACAGGCAATGGTAAAATACAAAAATACATGGTGTGTTTTTTGGACCATGAGTCATGGATCTCACCAAGATCTTTAGAATTTTATCTGGTCTTATATTTTATCATCATACCACATACGAAAATCGGAGGGTGGCCAGCTGTAACATTTTTAGGGCCAATTGTTTCTAAACCTATTGGTGTCATTTTAAGCTTGTGGGCAATTTTTTATTAGGGAGTGAAAATCAAGGTTTTGATCAGATGCATTTCTGTAGGTATGCTCTGGGGCTTACAGACCTGCACGTGGAACTGGCAGGAAACTTCTGCTTTAGATGGATGATGTCTGAGGAGCATGGCCACACTGATGCAGTGCTTGTACCAACTTGCTGTCCCCTGTCTGCTGAATATTAGCACTTTCTCTGGCTTGACACAAGATTTCACAGTCTCAGATCCTGCCATAATAATGCTTTGCTATAGTTTCTGATGTTATGTCCATGTCCCTTAAAAATGATTCAGTAAGTTAGATGACAACTAGCTTCAAGGCATTGCTGCTTTCCATCAGAAATCTTGTCCCTCAGCCCTTGTGTTCTGGAGCAAGGTTTTCACTGTTCCTTTTTGTGAAACTGTACAAGTCTGTCTGTCCTCTTTGGCCACTCTTAGTGCCTTTAAATTTAGGGTATTCTGCCGTGAAGTAGTCCCGAAATACCTGAATTGTACATTGGTATTGCTCACAGAAAGGAAGCACGAGTACTGCGTGCCTTTGAGGCAGCCCCCATGGAGCTCCCACATGAGTTTCCCTTAGATTGTATTGGCCAACTCTGGGTCATCAAGCAAGGAGTAGGCAAGCTGCCATTGCCTGCGTGCCAGTCCCTTCCTTGCTTTGTAGAAATGCTCTATTGTTCCTGGCAGTTGTTGTGCACGTGTTACTTTTTCATTGCCTCTTGCAGACAATGGAGTACTTCTCTGTAGGCTTCCCTGGAGCTGCTTAGTCTCCCCCAGAGTGAGAATCCATTGAGATTAGAGGTAATTACTTTGAGATTAGAGGTAAACCCATCAGAGATTAGAGAGAATCCATTTAAAGAAGAAGTAATTACTAGCCTGTAATTGTTTCCCTCTATCCCCCACCGTGCCCCCCCACCCCAAGAAAAAGGTACACAGCTCCATATTTCCATTTGCTCAGACCTCCTTGCATAGATTGGAAAGGTTTGTAACATACTACTTTTCCCTTGGCTGTATGTGGGTAGGTAGTGGTGAGGGACCGTGCTCAGCTCCTAGCAGACAAGAAGCTGCTGGGGAAAATGTCGTACTCATTCAGGGTCGTCTTGAGACACCTTTACTGAATCCACTCTCTAGGAGCATCTAGAGTACTGCTCATTCGTGTTAAAATCTTTCTATGACATGATTTATATTATAAATGATGCTGGTTTAATGCCTTATTTCTATTGCCTTTAGCCTTCAAAGAGTCACTGCACTACTTCTGCAGTATGTTTCCATACTGTCAATGGACTATTTATTGTCAATTAACTATTGTTAATACACTCTGCAGAGCATTCGTCATCTATCAGGCAGTAGTATGTGAGTAGCATCTTCTCTGCCCTGTGCAAACCATAGTGGGAGGAAGAGGCAGGACCAGATACTTGAAGTCAATTGCACTCCCGATAGAGTTTGCACAAAACTTTGTAGGCAGGAAAGTCAGAATTTCCTCTTTGGTATTGCCAAGTGAGTGGGGTTTCCCCCAAACAGGACTCTGATAATGTGTTTCTGCTTTGGTTTTGCTAGTTTTTGTTTATCTGTAACTGCTTGTTGCTTTTTTCACAGCAAGCCAAGGAAACTGATGAATTTTTAATACCGTGCTTGCATTGCTGTTTGGGATAATTTCTTACATTGTTTTGAAAAATAAGTACCTTATTCCTACTAACCTTCCCATAAAATAGCATTGAAGAAAAGAACTTTTGTTAACCATCTAAAGTCGGTTTCCTACACTTGTAAAAAGCCTGGCTCTAATCTGACCTGTTAGTTAGATTTGGGTTATCTCAAGTGTGCGAGTCATTTTGGTTATACAAGATTTTGCAGTTGTAATTCTGTGAAGCGAAAGGTGGGCTGGCCTCTAGTGGTGGCAGAAGAAGTAAATTTAGAAGATAATTTGGTCTTTCCTGGCTGTGGTTTGAGTCAGAACATAACACCTGCGTTGGAAGAACCTCTTATAATATTTAATGGCTGATAGTGAACACTGTATTAAATATTGCTTGAGATTTGGCCAGAAGTGGATCAATTGTCTCTGTCAGATGCGTTCAGTGGTGGCTCAGGCATGAAGGCAGTGTTTTTAATATAGAGAATGTTTCTGTATTGCAGAAATCAGTACCTGTCATCCTCCTTGAAAGGATTGGCTACAAAATGAAAGGTTTTGGGGTGGGGAATGAAAAATCAAATTAGTACCTTTCTTACAGAGGAGGTGTCCCTGGAAGGGTCAGGCCTGTTTGGCAGGGCAGCATGTTGAATTGTGCCAGCTAAATGAGTAACTACTAATGCCACCAGGTTGACGTTTGACACAATAGCTAAATTCATATTCTTTCTTTTCAAGAAAGTCGGGGGAAAGGAAAATGGGGAAAGAAAAATATACGTACATAAGCACCCTACCATTTTCTGACTTGGTCATGTCAGGTTTTTTCAAGAGCCTCAAAACTTCCCATCCCTTGGGATGCTGAGGAGCTATGCCGATAGAAAATGGTGGGGATAATGAGAGAGAACTTTGACCTGCAGGCTTCAAAGTTCACCATAGCTACCTATTCATCTTACACTTCTGGAGTACAGCCGTTGAGTGGATGACTAAAATTCTGGCTGACAAATTCAGTGTCAGCCTCCCCAAAGGGACCCAGGGGAATTTGTCTAGGCATCTCTTGGCTTTTAATGGCAGAATGCCATGTGCAAGGGCTCCTGAAATGTATTCACCAGGATACCTGCTGGGCAGCGTTACATGCCGCTTCTTTATCTAAGCCTTATCCCGATGAATAACTGATGATGTTTCACCATTGTCTGTCTTCCAGAGGGTTGCCATCATGCCACAGGTCAGTAGCTGACAAAGCTTTAGCTGTGGATGTCCATTTTCTGTTCTTGCATCCCCATCATCATCACTGCCCCTCATTTATGAAAAGAA
Source organism: Aptenodytes forsteri (assembly GCF_000699145.1). Classification (NCBI taxonomy): domain Eukaryota; kingdom Metazoa; phylum Chordata; class Aves; order Sphenisciformes; family Spheniscidae; genus Aptenodytes; species Aptenodytes forsteri. The sequence goes on from NW_008795936.1 coordinate 629,694, forward strand.
AAAAGAAAAAAAAGAACACAAACCTGAAAACAGCTTTGTTAGGGAAGGGCTTTTTTTCCCCTTTTATATTTAATCTGTTCTAGATTTGCTTTCAAATACAAGCGCAGCACTGTGGCACCTTATGGGGGAAGAACAGCTTCTTAAATACAAGAGAAGGAAGGTCCGATGCCCATCATGTAAAAGCCCCTCTAGAACACACGTGGTATGTAAATCCCATGTACCTACACAGCAAGGTTGATTTTTTGCTTTGAGGTCTGTCTTGCAGTAATGACGCTCTTTAACCTTGCTCCAATCCTCACTGATCTAGTTTGATAACCTGTGCTGAGGTGCATAGTGATTGAGGGGGGGAATATATCCTTTATCTCCTTGAGAAGTGTGTGGATTCACCTGGTCTGCTCAATTCATCTGATAGTAGCCACAGTTTCAAAACTCTTCCTTAAAAAATAGTGTTGACTGGGCGAGCAGCCTACGTGAGCTCACTCAAAGGGAGTATTAGCAATGTTGCTATCCTCAAATAAACTGAATGTATTTTTTAAAAAAAGCAGAATTTCAGCCTGGTATGGAGTCATATCCAACACTAGGCTAAACTTTGTACAAGAGCTTCAACAATGTATTATACAGACACATCTTCTTGGAAGATGATGCAAAACAGACCCAATTCATGGGCCTCTCAAATTCTTTGAGACATGGGGTGGGGGACTGGGCTTTCAGTTGAGCTTTCTTCGCTTGGCCGTTTCCTCCAGGAAAAGCAGACTTGGTGAGAAATAGGAGGCTATTGAAAATGTCCTCTGTGTTGGTATCTGGAAGTGTTGTAGATCCATGCACTTTTTTCAGGTCCCATAACATGCATTGTTTTTCTTAGAGCTGCAGTTGAAATTTTTAACCGTTATCAGTTCTTAGGATTTTCCTGAATAATTTGAAAATGGAAAGTGTGCTTGCAAATAAAGTATTCTGTCTCTCCTCATTTTTAAGAGAACACCATGCTAGCTGGGCTGCGTGGCGCCTTTGAGTGTGGCCTGTCAGCAGCAGGGTTGTCTGGCGGCGGAGCTGGGTGTTGCTCGAGCCAAGGGAGCAGCGCTCGCCTTCATGGTTATGAATAATCGCCTACAGACATCGTTTCGGTTCAGCCTTATTTTCAGGGTTGCGTTACCTCAGGCTGTTTAATAGCTCCGAAGTGTGTTGTTTGTGTTGCTTTAATAGAAATATTCATGCTCTTATATATTTCTAAAATACCATCGTGTATGCCCTGGGTTTTTTTTCCCTGTTTTTGCTTCAAAGGAATGTAAAGCTGGATATTGGCTGGCTCCGAGAGCCCTTCTAGCTGGCCTTTCCTATGAACAACTAATCCTCAAATCGGGCTTTGGTAAATCGATATTTGAACTGACAAAAGGGTATGCATATGTTGCTTTTCACATAAGATGTAGCTCTACCTCCTAAAAGAGTAGTGATCAAAGCAAATCCTACAGAGCAAAAATGAGGATATAGTTGGACTGGTGATGAAGATAAATCTGTCTGAGGCATGTGTAAGTTTTTATTATAGTTATTGCATCCATTAATATGCCTAAAACATTGGTTAAGATAGAAAAAATGAATTATAGGAACAGTTACAAAATATGTGTGTAGTAATTGCTTATTACAGTTGATGATGCTGTATTTTTTGCACTCACCACAACTGGCGCTCTCTGGAAGCCTTTTCATCAAAGCCATGTTCAGAGCAGCAATCTCCTTTCTAACATTATTGACTTAAATTTCCCAGAGCTTTCCTTTCTTAATTCTAGCATGTTTCACTGTGAATTTACATCGCTTCTAGTGATAGCTAGAGGATAACCAATATTTATGGAAAAAATAAGTGTTAATCATGCTGCTGTAACTTTTTTTGGTAAAGGTACCAAACATAAAACACATAACCTACGATGTTTTAAAAGCAAAAGAGGCTTTTAGAAAGTGGTATAGCTGTAGAGATCACTCACTCACTTTATAGCTTCCTGGAAAACTTCTTTATTATGTTAAAGATGTAAGGGAGTGAAGATCAGTTTGGGAGCAGAACTTAAAAACAGATGGGGAAAATAGAAGCTAAAATGTGTTTGCAGTCCTTAAGTGAGACCTATCATTTGGGTAGCTGTCAAGGCAAATTATTTTCCATCCCCCTGGCTTTGTGGCTTTTTAAACTAGAAATGATCTTGCCTGAAAGTGCCATTGCACCTGCTCTGCTCAGTGGAAAATCAGACTGTAGTTACTGACGGATCAGGAAGCCACGCTGTGAAATACGCCTTAAATATGTAATCCCAGTCGATGGGGAAGGAGCGGGAGACTGATTATTCTCAGTAACTTCTTACAATCACTTCCATGACTTGTTACAGATACTCACAGGTCACCAAATGCACAAACAAGGCAAATGTGAAGCATTTTTAGTTTCAAGTCCATTCATTTCGGAGGGCATGACAAGATTTATCACGTCATTAGCGTAGGATATTGTAGCAAACGCAATACTGCTGTTGCCGAGCTGTGCAACCTTGTAGTATGTAGTAAGGAGCAGCAAACATATATTTCAGTGTTGTGTTTACTCTCTCTTCAAAAAGGCAGGGAAAATTTTTGGTATCGGAGTGAGTTGCAATTTAAATGGCAAAAGCCAAGCTATTAATTAATCACAGGGTTTTATAAAATTCGAGCTTCCTGTCCAGCAGAGCTAACTGCTGTGGATATAAATGCTTCATAAATTACTCAGGATGGTAAAACTCCGATTTGTCTTTTACAGCAGTTCTTGTTACAAAGTCTGAATGAGAAGTGAAGCGCAGACGGAAGAATTTTCTTAAAATTTTATGAACATGAGTGATCCATTTAAAAAAAAAAAACCAAACCACCAACATTTTGTGAAACTGCTTTTGTGTTGAAAGTGTTGCCCTAACTTCCTCCTCCGCCCCTGCAACACCGATCGAACTGATTAACACCACAGTATAGATATAGTCAATGCTTTTTATTACTGAAATTTAATGTTCTTGATTCCCGATGTGAATAAAACAGATTCGAGATGACCTTCTTTTTGTCAGGACAGAGTGCTTTGGGGTGATCAGTGTTTTCCAGAATGCATTTTCATTCCTATGTTCTCCTCAGAAAATAACATTTCATTGCTTTTCTTAAGATTAACTATATATTATGAAGCTGAATGATATTATGCCCGTATTTATATGCGAGAGGGGAGGATGGCTAATTTAACAGGAACATTTGATGAATATATTCCACTGTGGCTCATAACCTGATGGTAGGTTTGTTGCTGAGGCCCTTCTGGGGAAGCGGGGGGAGAGGAGTTGGAGACTTTTGTTTCTTCTTAGGTGTGCCTGTGGCCCCAAATGGAAACCAATCAAGGAGCGATTTATGTTCATTAAGTGCTTGTCAAAACTGAAAAATTTTCTTATCAACAGCAATCTAGCTGAGGCCCCTCAATGGCTGGGAGTGTCGCCTCCGCAGTATCGGCTATTTGCCTGTTACAACTCTAGGCTAGAAATCCGCTGATGATTACATTAGGCTAAGCTGCGAAGTAAATGAACCATGTCTTATTTAGGTGCAACTAGCTTCAGTGTAGTCCTGCCCCGCAGGGCACTTTATAGCGTTTTATGGCTTTAAAATTAGTGTAGCTTCCCATTTGCTGCAGGGTGCTGCATGTTATGCCTTTGAACTCAATAAGCAAAGGGAAGGGGGCCTTTTGTTTTTTTTCTCCCCCCTTTTCTTCTTTTTGCAGTTTAGCAATTTTGTTTTGCATCTTTTCCAGACGGCGTTTTGCAATAAAAATGTCTGACTGCCACGTACAGGCACAAAAGTCAAGGCTCCATCCATTTACTGGTCTGCTGGGGGTTTGGGGGTTTTGGTCTGGTTTGGGGGGAAGGGGATTGGGTTTTGTTTTTCGGAAGCAGTTGTTGCTGAGGGTGAACAATAGGTTTTGCAGGTCCAGTAGGTCAGCTCACTAAATTGAAATTCTGTTTGAAAAAATATGCCACCCTCAGTCTTTAAAATGTCATCCAGAGGTGCAACCATAAGCTTCCTTTTCCATAATAATTTTTATTTCACCTCAGATCAGGAAACACTGTCTCAACCTTGGTAAGCTAAGCCTCAGGAGTGTTTTGTCTGATTGAACAGTGGGGAAAATCTAGCACGAAATGAAGGTGTTTTTCTCGGAAGCTCAGTGTAAAGAAGGGACAGATCTGGGAAGGATCCTGGGCCTGGACCAGTTCCTAGCATTGGAAAAAGGCTTCTTCTGAGAGCTTTCAGTAGCACAAAATGAGAAAAAGTGTGACACTCATACTTGTGTACCATTAAAGACATGGAAAGGCATTGTTCTCTGAGAGTCTGTCTTGTTTGGTATGTTGTGCATTGGAGAAGGGTGGCAGTGGGACAGGTACATGGTGGAAGAAACACATGGGGAGGCTCTTTAGGAGAGAGATGATTTTTTTTTATATATATATATATATATGTTATTGTTATGACACATGGCAATCCTGAGATGAGGGGTTTTGATGTGAGCTTTGAGTCCCATTTACCAATGTAAAAAATGTAACTTCAAGGAAGGGGATTTCTGTGCAAGGTAGCTCTGTCCACAGTCCAACTGAGCCCAGCCACAGGAGACCCTAATTGTTGTCTTCTACAGCTTGATCCTTCTGTCTTCTTGGTGAGTTTTCTTGGCCAAGAAGACCAGGTTGCAGCATTAGCCTTTTCACTGCAATCCCAGGACAGAAGTACAGTCCAAAGCTGTTCAATCAGAAAGAGTCCAACTCAGTCTTCTGTTGCTGCCGGAGCAGAACTGAACTTGCCTGCGCAGACAGGCTGCCAGAACCTGCCCACTTGGGTGCTTCAGTGCAGCGGAAACCTGGCTGAGTAAAATGGTTCAGCTCTCATTCTTCAAGGCTTGTTTTCTGTTAGCTTGGAAAATATTTTGCAATTGTGCAAATCAAGAGGAAAATACCTACCTTAAGGACAGAGAGATTTGCATGCAGGCAGCTCTACAGAAAAGTATAGGGAATTTAGCTCTCATGGTACTAACTGATAAATACTATATTCAGTAACTCAGCATTCATACACATTTTCTTGCTTAATACACTGATAATGAAATACTGTGTTTTTGAAATACAACCTAGGTAGTAGAAAGGCATTTTTTTGTGTGTGTGTGACACGGCTGACTGTCTCCTGTGTTAGAGACATTTGAAAATCCTCAAACTCTGTAATGTTTTTGATATCCACAGTGTTACATATGTGAGCCACGTCTTTAACTTAAGGATCGTTCTAGGGAGGAACCATACTGCCACATGCTCTGTGGTCCTTCAGTGAAGTATTTGAGGTATCTGTGGTAGACTGGGATCGTGTGAGTTTGAGTCGCAGCTTCATGGAAGCAGCAACCAGCACTTTCTTCTGCCTTTCCCTCAATATCATCCATATGTCCTTCCTCCCCTGAAAAACGGGCCAAGCAGGCAGCAGCAGCAGCACTAAGCGTGGCTGTGGAAGAAGAGATGTTTGCCTGTTCTTTCTCCCAGCCAAAAAGACTGAAGAGTAGGCAGCTAGCTGGAAGCATCACGTAAGTCTGGGTTCAGCTTGTGGCCCTTGGTGGGAGTGTCTTCTCTGGCTTTGAGGGCAATCAGAAGCCATTGTGATGTATGGCAGCAAGTTTAACAACCACTGGCATCTGAAAACAAAAGGGGCCCTCCAAAATAGCAGTGTTTCTTTTTGGTAGGTCTGTTTAGAAAACAACATCATACCCATTTCCTCAATTTGCATGTCTGAAAGGCTTCTGTTCAGTTAATTGGTTAAATTAATTTCTGCTGTTGTAAATGGAGAGCTGTATTAAGAGCAGAACTAAAGTAATTTTACTTTATTCTGTGTCATGGCACGTCGTTTCTTTCTTACTCAAGGCAATTCATTTTGTGGTGCTGTCAAATATTTTGTGTCATCTTCAGTCAATGTAGCTTTTACGATTTTCGCTAATATTTTAACAGTTTATTTAGTCCTCTAGATAATGGTCAATGGCCTTGAGTAGTCAAATTAACACCTCGGCAGCACTATAGCAAACTGCTAACGGTAACCTCAGGATGAAAAGCAATGAGAATCAATATAGTGAGTGTATTTTTAGGGATTATTGATTGATTGATGTGTTCTGGTCTTAACTTGAAGAGGCAGCATTGCCCCACAGCTGACTAAGATTAAGTTGCCAGTTACTGATAACTGCAGGCCATTACCTGCATAGTATTTCATGAGCTTAGAGATTAGATGGAGACCTTTTATAGTCCTTAGCTGAAGAAACTGTGGTGTTCGCGGTGTCTGTAATGCCTACCCGACTGCAGGAAAACGCTATGCTCTTCTCCAGCTCATACCAGCCATTGCCATGAGAATTGGAGACGATGTTGTTTTGATTCAGCACTGCCCACTATTCCTGTAGGGATCTATTTGGGACAACTGAGGCACTAATGGCTTGTCTCCCCCCAACCCCGCCTCCGAAGGCAGCTCCGCAGAAGGTGGGAGCCATGTTAAGCTGTGCTGCTGTCAGCAAGCTGAGAGCTGTGGGTCTCCCCGCCACAACTCTCAATTGCTAGCAGGTTTCTCTCATTGCACCTCATTTGCATCTGGGACATCAATTAGCATGTTTGTTGAGGCTAATTGAATGAAACTCAATCATAGCTCTTAATTGCTTGACTATGTGAAAAGAAATCACATTAATGCAGCTAATTAAGTGTATGGCAATAGATGCAACATAATTAGGAGCGAAATGTAAAAAACAAGTGATGGCAAAGGTGCAAGCGCAGGGGTGCGGGGGACTAGGGCGCTGGCTTCTCCTGTTATCCACACATTTGGGGAGGGTTCTCTTTCCTTTGCTGCTTGCTTTCTTTTTTTTTCTTCCCTGCGTTGCTGAATGATGAACATGGACAAGTTGAGAAGAAAAATGCAAATGGATTTGCAATTACTACTTTTTCAAGCTGTTGAGGGGCAGAAGATGGCACTTCTGGGGTGGCCCGCTGTTGAGTGGGCTCTAGGGACTTGTTAAGTGCTGTTTAAAAGTACTTGGCTTTGAATTACCCTCATGCCTTGTTAAAGGGTTTTTTCCCCTTTTTTCTCGGATCAGCATTTTCTACAACTAACATCTAGGGGAGTTATATCTGTAACATTTGCATATCAAAATCAGGCTTGCTGTCTTCTCTTTAACACAGCATATTCCAGATGACAGCAAGACCCTCATCTGTTCTAATCTGATCAAACCCTCCATTGCACTTCTGAAGCCACGACATTAGTTTGTAGTTTCAACTTTTATTCCCCGAGTGCAGATCTAAAAGAGCGCGCGTGGGGGCGGATGCTCTGCCAACTGGAAACTTGGTGCTTGCTTCTCCTCCTCGGGGAAATGCAGAGATTATCGCTATGCATCTTGCACACAATGAAAGAGTCTTTATTATTTACATTTGATATATCCCTATAAATATTTAAGCTGACATTAATACCTATGTGGCATCTGTTGTGTTTGGGCACTTTCATTTAATAACGGTATGGCTACAGCGTATTTATTTCCTGTTTGCCAACATTCACTTACTCTCTCGAATGGTTTATAGCTCACCCAAGTCTGGTTTACTCTCAATTAAAAGGGCTTTAATAATGCCCTGTCACATCTCACAAGTTGGCAGGGTAGTAGAGAAATCTTACACACTATTCATCTGAAGAATTTGGAATAAACACTTCCTTCTCAAATTTAAATGGCATACACTGGTGGTTGTACGTTAAATAAAATGTGTCTATTAAAAAGAGTACATGCTGAGGTTTAGTCACTATCTGATTAAGCCTCATTTTAGAGCCCATAAGCAATAAATGCTCAATTATGTTCTGCTTATTGTATTTTAATTTGTGAAGAACTGATACTGAACAAGAAAGTTACGCCAACTTGATAATTTATGGATGAAACCATTTTGTTCATTTCTATCTAACATTTAGTGAATGCATTTTTATTAATGGATTGCCTTTGTTTCTTTTGGCAGCAGAGCTCTGTGTCCTCTCCCCATGAATTGTTCAGACCCCCCCTTTTTCTGTTAATAATTCTCAAACAGCTGGGAAAAGAAAAGCTGGTGTAATGGCTTAGTTTTGGGGTTTTATCACAGATTAATGTTAGCTGTGAAGAAATGAATGCTGGTCCGGTAGTATACTTTTGATGTGTTTTGAGTGGAATATATAATTTGTATTGTAAAAATGGTCAAAGGTGAAAGGATTTTTATGAGGGAGCTGATTGCTCCCTGTATTGTGGCAGCAGTGGTGTAGAGCTTGGGTATGCTTTTAGTCCGTTCGGTTATTTACTTGTAAAATTGATGCTTTGGTGGTGTACTGCAGGTTTGGAACTGACCTAATTAATATTGGTAGTCTTCCATATAACACCTTTCAATCTGGCTAAATCTTGCCCTGGACACTTGGACAACTGGAAGTTATGTCTTTGCTTGCAAGTCTTTGCTTGTGCAGACAGACGCCCACAGCATCACCCAGGCCTCTGTAAGTTGATCAAGTTCTGTCTGAAAAGGAATTAGATTTTTTGCCCCGGCTGTTCTGCATAGAAGATTGCTCAATAATACCGTTCCCTTGCTTTCCAGCTTAACTCAAGAGCTTATGCCCATACCTTTTTCCAGTCTCTAGTTCAAATTGCCGTTTTCCTCTTGGGGTACATATACCCAGATGAATTTTTGTGCAACGCTCTTACCCCTTTTCATCCTTGATTTTGCTATCCTGTGCTACCCATCTTGTATGTCTTCTCATAAGATACAGTCTCTTTCTTTCTTTTAATGTCCTCATAGTTTTTCCAGTTTCAGTTATTTTTTCTGGAATGCGAGTAACCACAACCATGTCTACCAGCACATGAAAACTTTGGTGTCTTGTGTACTGGCTTTAACAGTAACTATCTCTACTGGAAACACCTCTTCTGATGTATACCAGGATTGCAGCCTCAGTGGCTGTCTCACCTTAAGGAATTGTCATTTGCCCTTTGATAGAGACACCCATGTCCATTTGCTATTCTGTTTTCATCTGAAGCAGCCCACAGATAATTTAGGGAATGCCTTTGAAGCTGGAAAGCAGAATCTCAAGAGCTTGTTTTTCCAGAAGCTATTTACAGTTTGAAGAACTTTCTCATGGATTTCTCAGGAAGTGGTGGCTTGGCTCCAGTCAGTTGACCACTGTCTTTCCGCGGCTGACTGGGTTTGTCTGCTTATTTCCTCTTTGTGGGCTTTTCAAAGAAGAATTAGGAAAAGCCTTTTCCACTTCTGGCTTCCAGCTTTTAGTGTGTTTACTCTAATCAGACAGAATTTGTGTAATTTTTTCCCTTCTATGATTTTTGTGTGCGTGTGTGGAGGAAGGATCTTATTTTAAGGAAACAATGTTGTAATTGCAGAAAGCTTACCAGTCAGTGAGTGCCCTTTTATAACTTTTGTGGCTGCCAACCAATTTCGGCCAAGTTTGCAGGAGAAGGAGATGCATAAAACATTGGCAGAGAGGAGACACAAGTAAGCATTCTCATGAGGGACAGCCAGCCTTGTCTTCTCCTTCTGTTTGGGACCTTGTAGCTGGTGAATTCCTATGTGTGGCTCAGAACCGGACATGTTGTGAGTTGCCGCTTACCCAACTGGTAATTGGAGGATGCAGTAGAGAGCTCAAGACTTTTGGGAGTATTTGTAGTGGAAAGTGTGGAAGAGATTATCAAGAAAAGGGAAGGGAGGAGAAAACAGCGTGGTGGGTGCTGGCAGATGACGTAGGACAAAAGTCTTATGAAAGCAGGTTTCACTATAGTTCTACTGCTTACAGAACTACCTGTTTGATATTGGGTTTTGGATTTTTTTCCTCTTACCAGGACTATATGCAGAACGTTCATGGGAAAGAAATTGACTTGCTGAGAACCACTGTGAAAGTCCCCGGGAAGAGGCCACCCCGAGCTACGTCAGCTTGTGCACCCATTTCCAGTCCCAAAACAAATGGCCTCTCCAAGGACATGAGCAGTTTACACATCTCGCCGAATTCAGGTAAGAGAATACCATGCTAGGCAAAAAGAGGGGAGGACTGCATTTCCAAGTGCCTGTAGGCAATTGGCTTGTACTACTGGGATGGGGAAGATCTCTAGTAATAATTTAAAATCCAAATAGCTGCTGATGTGTAACTTTTTAAGCCCTGACTGCTGATCTCTCCTCCTTGAGAGATTCTAAGTTTCTGGGTAACCTTCAACGTCTATCTTTTTATACTTGTTACCTTATACTTGCCAAAACCCTACATAATGTCACAGAAATTAACATTTGTGAAGAATTGATGCTGCCTTATGACTGATCTGCTAGGTCTAATACATTGGAAAAACAGGAGATTTTTGAAAGGACTTTTTGTGGCTTCCTGGTAGGATCCACAGCACTTCTTTCCACCTTTAGAAGGGATGCATAATTTTGGACTTTCCAACAGCAAGATTCTTCTGTAGAAAGCTATTTTAGTTCATTTATGGAAGTAGTTTATAGCTCCTTGTAAGCTCTAAACAAAGAAGTTTATTGTTCGCTGAAGTACTTGTCCACAGAGCTAAGTGGATTTAAAAAATTGCATTAAGGAAAAACATTTAAGACAATTTATCGTGTAAAACACACCACTTATACAAAACTCATAATGGTATAGTGTTGATATGGAAGTTTTGTCAGCCTCTTTGGGATGACGTCCATAAAGTGCGAAGTGTCTTTTGCATTTATGAAGAACGTAGACACCTCCAGCATGTGCTGACAAAACCATCCAAACGCACTTTTGTCCCTGCGCAATGCACACTACGCAGGTAGGATGATCAACCATGGGAAGGAACTCAGTCACCGTGGTATTCAAGTGTCTTCTCTTGCGTAGTAATAGTTATTGTGTGCTTCAAGTCAAGATGCAATTCCCTGTGTTTTTGTGATGCGCATTCCTCTATATTAGGGGAAGAGGGAGAAGGATTTTCCTTCCAACTGCGGATGCTGCTCATTGAGATGAATGTTTAAAAAAAAAAAAGAAAAAAAAAACAAAAAAAAAAAAA
>NW_008795936.1:640967-648327 GCF_000699145.1 Aptenodytes forsteri
AGGATGAATTTAAAAAAAAAAAAAAAAAAAAAAAAACAGCCTTGTGGCTTTACAGTGATGCCACTGAGCAGACATCCCTGGAGATCTTGTGTGGTGTATTATATTAGTTTGGCTGGGGACCCGAAATGTCTGAAGCCATGATTTCATCAGACTCTTTTTCAAGTTGTAACCTAGCCCTCGAGAGGCACAGAGCTGGCATTGTCACTGAAGAGTTCATAGGAGAAAATTATTCATGGTTGGTTTGTTTTTTCCATTTTGCTATTTAATTTAGATGACTGGGTGCGGGGAGTGTTTTTGTTTTTCAACATATTCCATAATTTAGGGAAAAGTGCTGGACTGAGTCAATAAACCAGCAGTAAGATGTTTAAATAAGAGATTTCTGCTTTTAAGACATTTGAAGACAGGCAAAAATTACTTGATTGCTCCAGAGAAGTATGTTTCTGAAAATGTGTTCAGAGATACATACTAATCTCAAGTTTATAGCGTGGAATTTGCATGTTTTGGCATATGCTTAGATTGCCAGGTCAGAGCGAAACAGCTTGTACATGACTTAAATGAATATTGTACATTTCATTTTGTTTCAGGACTCTCTGCACATGTAATGCTTTCTTTACAGGAAGCTGTACAGTAGACAGCTCTCTCTGGCAGTGGTGGTAGCCACTGTGTATGTATCCTGGCTAGCCTGAGGTTTTATTGCACAGCAATTGTTTTAAAAGAGAAAAGTTAATTATGCTAGAAAGTGCAAATGCTGGAAAACAGCTCTGCTTTTAGATAGCGTTTTTCAAATGACATGGTGGGAATAGTTGGAGCTTCTGTTCTCTCTCTTGGCTTCTTTATCATCGTGCTTAGAAATACTGAAGGACTTTTCTGTTGTTCATGTCTGGTTACCACAGCTCAAGAGATCTACTGTGGTTAAGTCTTAAAATAATAAATGCCCTCCTAATGTATGAGTTGTATCCAAGAGAAGTTGAACCTGATTTCTCTGTCATTACCCGCTTGAATACGTTCATTTCCCCCTCTCATGCAGCTGGGACGCTACAGTGATCCTTCTTTAATTTTAAGCAAGTTTTTGAACTGCTTATCTTTGCATGGCGCTTGTCCCATAGATAAAGCAAGCATTGATGTCTTAATTATATTACCCCTATAGCTGGCTGGAAGCTAACCGTTTTGAAGCATCTTTATAACTTGCTGGGGGAGTAGGTGAAGACAGGCTGGACTGAACAGCTTTACACTCTACATGGCAGCTGGCCAACCTGTTCATACCTCACTACCTGCCGTCTCGTGCCCACTTTGGGTGTCGGAGGATATAGAAGGGGGAAGTCTAAGGTTTTGGTGCGAGAGGAGGGTCAGTGAGGGATGTGCACATCTCTGTAAGGTTGTATTTCATTAGTTCAGCTGCATATGCAGCGAGTAGTTTCAGACCCGCTGTGGTATTTTCCCTTGCAGCCATTGCTTCTGAAATTCAGGTTGGTACATTCAGTGCATTATCAGCCATGGTATCTCTTCTTTGGGCTCTGTCTTCACAGAATTTGTTTCTTCTGAAGAAGCTGCCTTCATTGAATCTTTCTTAGTTAAAGGCCACATTTGAGGTCTGCCTGGTTATTGCATTACTGGACAGAATGACCAGCAGCAGCAGAACAGGAACTTTTTTAGAAAGCTGATTGATCCGAGCGGTGGCTGCTCAGTTAAAAACAAACAAAAGAAGGAACTACTGATCAGTAAAGTATTACTTTAAAAAAAAGAAATAAAAATGAAAAAAAAATAGTAGTAGGACAGACTGGATCTGGGAAATGACTGTCAGCAGCTCAGCTGTGCATCAGTCTATATGTCACTCTCAATACTCTGTGTTCAGGTAAGACTGAAGAGCTGCATTGCAGAGAGTGATTTTAAAATATTAGGGGAGTATTATTATTGTAAAAAAGACACTGTCACAAGCTGTGCCTGGCTTGTTAGTCTGAACTTTCATGTGGTCAAGTATATTGACAGTTGTTTTTATGCAGAGGGTCACAGCTTCTGTTGGGTGGGAGACCTGTAGGTACTCGGCGCTCAGCTTCTGGAGCGCCGGGAGGACTTCTGGTTTTTCTGCAGTTGTCCGTCAGGCAACTAAAAACATTTGCAAATTATCCCTTGCAGTCTGTGGTGCTGCCTCAGAGCTTTTTCTCAGTTGTTAGTGCTGACAAAATGTTGTCTTCATCTTGAGCGATGCTTTAAAATTGATTGCAGGGCTGAAATTGTCTGTTACTCTTTTTTTGTTGGGAGGTTTCTGTACATGGACCTGCTGTACGGAGGAGGTTTGGACCAAGCACAGGAAGAATCAGCACTTGGCTATTTTTATTTTTAGGCATGCAAATACACTACATTCTCACTGCTTCACATGTTACCTCTTCCCCAAAACAGTGATGTTTTCTCTTCTTTTCTGCTTTTTGCCAGTGCAGACTTGGTACCTGGAGTAATATTCTCCATGCTTAGAAGTGAGGACAGTATTTCATTTAATTGATTGTTGTGGTCAGGAACAGACTAATTTTCCTTCTGCTGTTACGTAATTGTGTACAGTTCAGTGAAAAAGCTAAGATATTAAAAAAATACCACTGCTCTATTAAAATGTCACATTTAAGACTGCCCCTGGAAATAGAATTCATCGTCTTTGCTTATACGTGGTGATAGCACAGGCCCACTAAAAGCATTCCTCGGCTGAGATTACCTGTTTTCCACTAACTTGTGTTCCTAGAAATGTCTGAACTTATTTTCATTCAAACATCAAAACCAAAAAAGTCAATGCATTTTAATTGTTGAAACAGTCAAATAGTGCTTATCTTAAATGATGTCTTCATTTGAAGGCATCAGTGGTCTGTTAAACACTGTTCAGAAGCTGCCCCTTAAGTATGGATTGCAGTGCCAACTTTGCCAATAAATATATGTATTAGATGTCTATTTGATTGCCTATAACTGACATGTTTTAAATTCATTCTTTCGTGAGTGCCCAACAGATAGTTTTCTCTGTCTCTTGGTGGAATTTCTTGTATTTTGGGTAGGTGCCAGCACATCGGCTGGTCTGATAGGGAGGCAAAGGCAAAGCCTCTTACCTATCAACAGGTGGGTTGTAAAATACGTGCCATGGGGATGCTGCCTCAGAGCTTGGTACCCTTCAGCATAGGTGTCAGGGATAGCATGTGGACAGAGTTGGGATAGCTTGTGTCAGGGAGTAGGAGCAGTCATCTCACAAGAGACATTTTGGGGATAGCTTTTCTCTCCTAGCTCCTACCTGATTTCTGAAGGGATGATCATTGGTACCTTGTGTCTCTGCAAGGCAGTGCTTGCTGCTGAAGACATAACACTCTGTCCATAAGAGAGCTCAAATCTTCATTCAGCTTCTCTTCTAGTCCCCACCATGGTCTGTGAGGCAATAGGGCAGCTTGAGCTCTTCTTTCTTCTCATTACCTTCCCTCTCTAAAGCCTTCTTGGACCTAAGTGATCACTTGCATCAGACACGTTCAGTCTCTTTCTCCCACAAGGTTAAGCCCAGTGAAGATCTTTCCCAAGGTGCTTCCTATACCATTGCTATGAGAAGAACAGAAGGAATTAGGCTAATCAGGGAGATGTTGTGAATTCAAGAGGGATATACTCAGTTATTTGGTAATATGATTTATAACAGCCTATTAATATGATTTATAACAGCCTATACAGTAAGTGAAATTTTTATCTGTTAGATCTAATTGACATAGATGTCACATGCAGAAGGAAAAGTTTAAAAGCATGTCATTCCTAGCACACTGAATTTAGTCGCTTTGTGGCACTTCTTGTTATTATTTTACCCCAGCCTATACAGTAAGTGAAATTTTTATCTGTTAGATCTAATTGACATAGATGTCACATGCAGAAGGAAAAGTTTAAAAGCATGTCATTCCTAGCACACTGAATTTAGTCGCTTTGTGGCACTTCTTGTCTGAACAAGATTGTTTTTCTGGTTTTAAAGACTGTTTGATAAATACAGACATACAATAATCATCTTCATGACAGCTATCCTGATCTCTAAATGTGTTTACATCCCAAGCATCTGGAAGTGGATATCTCTGGGAACTAATTATCTTAACAAAAAAAAGCCAAGTTCTAGTCCTTCTTGAGAGTTTCCATTTCAGAGATGTAAAAAAAGTGAAGATCTATATGAGAGTTTATGAAGAAAAAAACCCCAAGATAACTCTTTCCTGCTGGGTTTACACATGGGCACAAGAGCTGGGAAAAAGACTTTTCCCTTGATGTGTATAGTCATGGTAGGATAGTAACCAAACTGGAAGTGACACAGCAGTGGGAAGAAAGGAGTATTTTCTGAACGTTGTCAGAAAACTGACAAATTAGTAGTAGGTAAGGCTGTTTCTGCTGTTGCAAACCCAGGCACCTTGCCTGGAAAAAGGTTGATTTTTCTCTCCTTAGAAGTTTTGCCATGGCACTTTAAAAGTGAAAGGTGGTCTTTGGGCTTTCTTGGGTTCTTGGAGGTGCACTTTGGGGTTTATCCTGTAAGAATTGGGATTCTTTGTGGCCGCTTCTCCCAGGCAATATGGAGGGGTGGGGGGTTGTTTTGGTTTTGTTACACGAAGGCTTTAAGTAACAGATTTTTAACTGTGGCTTTATGAAAGGTTCTCGTACTTGAATGCTAACTTGGTGTAGGAATCTCTGATTTGAGGCAAATGGAAGTTTGTTCCCTTTAATCTAAAGTTATGTTACTTCTGTGGTATCTTAAATCAATGTTGTTGAATGATGCTTAAATAACTTAAATTTAAATTAAATTTACATGGCAGTGAACACAATTCTGTTGATGCATCTCAGTTGGAAGTACTTCAGAAAAGGGTAACTTGTGGACTTGCTCAGTTCCAACTTTATCTAATAGTTGGTAGCATATTGCGGCAATGTCATAAGGGCCAGCAGTCCTATAAATCAGCCACTGGCCAAGTCTCTCTGCCTTTTAGAAGCTGACTCAATTCTTGCTGACTTTGGAGCAGGAGTGGGTCCGGGTTTCAATTATTCCCAAGTTGGGTTGGAGTTGAGCTGGTGACCTGAAGCTGAACTTATTCCTGAAATCTCTCCCAGGAGTCATTTATTTCTTCTCCTCTACAAACAACCCAAAGCCTGAGCTGCAGCAAGAGCCACTGATGTAGAAAGTTCACATCTAAAAATAGCTTATGGTGTAGAGATAAATTGTTTCCTGATTAACACTTCATTTAAATAATTTGGTGCTATTAAATTTGCTTACAATTGTGACTGTACAGTATGTGAAGTATTCTAAAATGTGTTAGCTACATAGCCATCATTAAGTATGCTAAAGGTTGTTATCTGCTAACTCTATGTGACACTTCAGACATGTTATAAGAATGGCATCTTCACATTTTTATAAATGTGAGTTTTCTATCTGTTATTAATTGTAATCACCTATCAAATCAACAACAGTGGTCATTAAGTGATCTTATTTTACACTGAAGTGCTTGGAATCAGGCTGAGTTGGAATGGACTGCGTTCCAGATTTTTCTTTTAAAAAAGGTAGGGAATTGATATTTCAATTAGACCAGTATACCTTCAAAGTAAGATTTCTGGCATGGTGTCTTTAGATTCTAATACCTGTCTAATAATTCTGTTCTTTAACCGCTGCATTTTTTTTTTTTTCCTTTTAAGCCTAACTTATACCTACAGCCCTACCTATCACGTTGGGTAGCCATTTTCCACAATATCTGAATTAATAGCTTCTGAGTCCGGAGAGAGCCAGTACCCTCTGAAGTGTTGCGTGCCGTATGCAGGAGGGGAAGCATGATGTAAAACCGTGGGTAGGATCATTCCTCTGTTGTGATGCATTGTGAATTCAAGTCTCGATCTGAAGTATACTGAATTGATCGGGATTTTTGTAGATCATGTAATAATCTTTTTTTAATTGGAGGCTACTGTGAGGATTCAGATGTTATGATCAGGCTGGCAATGAACAAAAATGTGTATCAAGCCAAGAGCATAGGCAATTGCTCCGAAGTCTATAGATCTTGGATGCCTTCACAAATATATGCAGAACTGAGTCCTAAATGCTTGAATCTGCTCTGAAGTCCTTACTTGTAGGTGACTGAGGTTTTGTACTGGAGCAGTGTGTGACTTGACAGTGCCATGGTTTATCTGATGGAGTTCCCATGAGGCCAGAGGTTGGTAGTTGGTAGTTATTTGCTACTAATTTTGTAGTCTGATGTGGTATGTGAGATGACTTAACGTGAAACGTTTTCCGCGCTTCAACTTGAGCATGAGTTTTACGGTTTTGCTACAGATCGCAAATGCAAGTTTGTGACTTACTTTTGTCATTAATCACCCAAGTCAATTTTCCATTTGATTGGGTTTGCTGTTAGTTCAGTGATACACAGCTGTAGCAAATGAAGGGAGAAGTTGTCAGTTTGCTCATTTTGAAGGAAAAAAAGCCCAATTTTAAATGCATCGGAGATTTCCCTTTCATCCCACTAGAGGGGGATCCCTCGAGGTCGTCTTCTCCAGTTCCTTTGGACTAGGATTTGCCCTTTCCAGAACTAGAGAGAAATAAACTTTCACTGTTAGTACCCTATATTCCTTAATACTGGGCAGAAAAGGAGCAGGGCAAATATTAGTGTTAATGAAATAAATATTTGATAAAAACACTGCATTCGTTAAATATTGGGAAAAAAAAGAGTTTGCTTAGATTTTTCTTTTTAGGGAAAGAAGGAAACAACAAACTGTCTTACGATTCTTTCTTGAGTTGGGCAAATGATGCCCATCTCTAATGATGATTAGGAAGATAAAGGGTAGAAATGTGTCATGAAGCTTCAGGCAGATGACTGTAGATGCCGGACAAGATGCAGTCGGTGCCGCTCAGCCTGTGCCTGTTTCACTCTGGTTGATTTTCATGCCTCCGTTGTGCCATATCCTGAATAAAAACACAGATCTGTCTTGTCCACCCGATGCAATCTCACCGAGTTTTTGACGGTTACATGTTATAATACTAACTGGTTGGATGTTAAGACCTTTGCAGAATTGCTGGTCCTTTTTCCCCCAGTGATTTTAAAATATTAAAGCCATCAGGAGGGTTGAAGCTGATTTACCAAAAGGGAAAAAAAATTCACAAATGTGTTTTGAGTATTGAACTGCCGTTGACATCTAAAGTCCCAACCATGCTGTTTTCCTCCACACTCCAGCAATCAGGACATCCAGAAAACCCATAAAAAACCAAACTAATAGCATGAATATTCAGTGACCTAGAATACTAATTATTGTCATGAATATTAATGTGATCGGACTTGCTTTTTCCTCTTCTCTTTCTCTCTGGCTCTTTTTTTTTTTTTTTTTTTTTTTTTCTCCCCCCCCCCCCCCC